>NC_047117.1:29837829-30030748 GCF_902500255.1 Thalassophryne amazonica
CAAATTAAGTAAACAGGTTTCTTTATTGTCTCATTAATTCCACCTGGTGTTAAACTGTAGTAGCAGTACTAGGACACTCCGAGTAAAGCTTCTTTCACACCTGGCCAACATAGAGTTGCGTCATGCGGTATCATGATAACACCGAGTTTATTCAGCCTAACGCCACAATACACCAAGGGACGCAAAGGGCGAGACGAAATGGATGCAAAAAAATTATACGTTTAATATTTTTACAGATTTTTGGCATAGAGCACTGGATGCAGAAAGGAAGTAGTTTTCATGCAAGTTGAGGCAACGTTACGTTATTTAACGTGACTGTATGCCACACCCACCCAATACCACACTTCCCAATGCCAATTTATGATTCCTGCTGTGCTCCATTGTTGCCGTGCTATAAATCACACAGGATTGTTGTTGAACTTTTTATATTGTGTACACAATGCAGTAAAACTATACGGCTCAAAGAGCACATGTGAACAATTAAAAAAAAAAAAGAAAAAAAAAAAAAAGAAAAGCTCATTACAGCCTGGCTGCAGCTCCTCGGTGTTTTCACCTCCTCAAGTTCTCTCACGATTGTGTTAAATAAAGACCATTAACTCCTGCCCACAGACCGATCAACAGCGAGAGGACATGTCTACATCCAGTGTCCTCACGGAGGACATCTCCACATCCACTCACGGGTGGATTGCGCGTACGTGCGTGCTGTAGCCGACTGCAGCACCGCGGTCACAGGAAGAAAGATAAACCAGAAGAGAAATCAGATAAGAGAAATCAGTAATAAAGAAAATTAACTCCTGGAAATAATGTTTTCTGACTTTTTCTAATGTATCAACTACATCTATGTGTCCAGGCAGTCTGTTGAGCCAAACCTCTCCCCTCTGCTGTGCGCAACTGACGCAGGCATTCCTGAGTTATTAGATTAGTGTATGCAACTGTATGCAGGACTGGTGTGAAAAGGACTTAAGTGACCGATGTTTTAGTTGTTACTATTGTTATTGCTGTGGAATGTAAATGCTGTCTTAAAAATGTCTTTAAAAGTGTATTGTTGCTGTAACAATGGAGGGCAGGGCCCTTTTGACTCCTGTCTGTGACTGCACGCCTGTACATTGTCTGCGTAAACAGGACTGAAACAGACTACAGAGAGGAAAAACTTGTTCGTTGTTGTTGTAATGTGGTCAAAAATGCTTGACCATATTACACCCATTTTGGCATCTCTTCACTGACTTTCTGTCCCTGTGAGATCAGATTTTATGGTTCTATTAACCTATGAAATTATTCATGGACTAGCACCTCCCTGCTTAGCTGACCTACTTAAACCCTATGTACCGACCCAGGCTCTGCGTTCTCAAGGTGCAGGACTACTTTGTGTCCCTAGGGTGAATAAAAAGTCTGCGGGTCACAGAGCTTTCTCTTATCGTGCACCTGTTTTGTGGAATGATCTCCCTGCATCAATAAAACATCAATAAAAAGTCTGATTCTGTAGAGATTTTCAAGTCCAGACTTAAGACGCACTTATTCTCCCTTTCGTATGGCTAGCATACTGGCATAGTATGTTACTATGCTTTGTACCCTTTTAAATTCATCTTATTACGAAACAGAGCGGGCTGCGGCCTCAACTTTAACGAAAGTCTAGGTGTTTTAGTGAAGCTTAGGGCTAGTGGCTGGCGATTACCTTAGTATTTCTTTAGGTTTCTTGTTGCTTAATGCTGACAAATTGTACTGTATTTGTCGTCTTTCTGCTGCCTCGTTCTGTTTTTCACTCTGTTTGAGGTGTCCATCCAGACATGGGAGTGGGTGTCTTCTTCTGCAGGCCTCCTGTGCTCTGCACCAGCATGGACTCCCAAAATTTCCTGTACATTCGTATTGTCAATTCTGTCGGGTAGGATCCTCTGTTTGGGTAGCATGACCTAAGCAAAGGATCACCCCTTTGAGTCTGGTCGGCTTGAGGTTTCTTCCTCAAATCATCAGAGTTTTCCTTACCACTGTCGCCTGTGTGCTTGCTCTAGGGGTTGGTAGGGTTAGACCTTACTTGTGTGAGGCAACTTTGTTGTGATTTCGCACTATATAAATGAAATAAATTGTAATTGTTAATTTTTTGTGGCAATTGCTATGTTTGCCTGGGAGTAAGGTAATATCACACACGCCATTAGTCAGAAACAGATGTGTGTATTTGAACCAGTGGTGGGCACAGTTCCGCTAATCCGCTAACCGCTAATTAGCAAAGCTAACTTTTGTTAGCATATTACCTTTTCAGCTAACTTCAAAAACCATCAGCAAACCAATTAGCTTCTGCTAAATTTAGTTTCGCTAACTTTTAGTCTGCTACTGTTTTTTGCTGGCATGGTAAGAAAAGCCAAACGGTCAAAAATGTTTGTAAACCCTAAAATCATATGTTAGTTCCTGTCTGTTGTATGTTTTGCAGCAGTCAGGCAGCTGTGAGGAGCTGAGCTCAACCCGACCCAACAGAAGGGACCTGGCTGCCCGGCTGCTACAAAGAAAAAAGAAAAGAAGTCATTTACATTGAACATAGAGTGCCCCAGATGTGTGGCAAAAGGAATAAAAAGGAAAGCAGGTTTGACTTATGGTTTGATTGAAAAACCAAACTAATTCCATGCATTTTGGGTCAAAATCCATAGAACATCGCTGTCTACTGGATGGGAGTGTAAATGGCATCCAACTGTCACACGGTCGCCATTTGGTGCTGCTTGTCCAGTTACTGTTGTCCTCTCAAAATATGGTACTTCACATACAAATACTTACATACTTTCATCAAAACCAGTCCAAATGTAAAAACTCAAGTTTTGATGTTCGCTTCATCTCTTTACTTTGCAAAGTTATCATTTAAAACCTTTGTTTTTTACACGTCTGAGATAAATCAAATCAATTTTATTTATATAGTGCCAAATCACAACAAACAGTTGCCCCAAGGCGCTTTATATTGTAAGGCAAAGCCATACAATAATTACGGAAAAACCCCAACGGTCAAAACGACCCCCTGTGAGCAAGCACTTGGCGACAGTGGGAAGGAAAAACTCCCTTTTAACAGGAAGAAACCTCCAGCAGAACCAGGCTCAGGGAGGGGCAGTCTTCTGCTGGGACTGGTTGGGGCTGAGGGAGAGAACCAGGAAAAAGACATGCTGTGGAGTGGAGCAGAGATCAGTCACTAATGATTAAATGCAGAGTGGTGCATACAGAGCAAAAAGAGAAAGAAACACTCAGTGCATCATGGGAACCCCCCAGCAGTCTAAGTCTATAGCAGCATAACTAAGGGATGGTTCAGGGTCACCTGATCCAGCCCTAACTATAAGCTTTAGCAAAAAGGAAAGTTTTAAGCCTAATCTTAAAAGTAGAGAGGGTGTCTGTCTCCCTGATCCGAATTGGGAGCTGGTTCCAGGGGAGAGGAGCCTGAAAGCTGAAGGCTCTGCCTCCCATTCCACTCCTACAAACCCTAGGAACTACAAGTAAGCCTGCAGTCTGAGAGCGAAGCGCTCTATTGGGGTGATATGGTACTATGAGGTCCCTAAGATAAGATGGGACCTGATTATTCAAAACCTTATAAGTAAGAAGAAGAATTTTAAATTCTATTCTAGAATTAACAGGAAGCCAATGAAGAGAGGCCAATATGGGTGAGATATGCTCTCTCCTTCTAGTCCCTGTCAGTACTCTAGCTGCAGCATTTTGAATTAACTGAAGGCTTTTTAGGGAACTTTTAGGACAACCTGATAATAATGAATTACAATAGTCCAGCCTAGAGGAAATAAATGCATGAATTAGTTTTTCAGCATCACTCTGAGACAAGACCTTTCTAATTTTAGAGATATTGCGCAAATGCAAAAAAGCAGTCCTACATATTTGTTTAATATGCGCATTGAATGACATATCCTGATCAAAAATGACTCCAAGATTTCTCACAGTATTACTAGAGGTCAGGGTAATGCCATCCAGAGTAAGGATCTGGTTAGACACCATGTTTCTAAGATTTGTGGGGCCAAGTACAATAACTTCAGTTTTATCTGAGTTTAAAAGCAGGAAATTAGAGGTCATCCATGTCTTTATGTCTGTAAGACAATCCTGCAGTTTAGGTAATTGGTGTGTGTCCTCTGGCATCATGGATAGATAAAGCTGAGTATCATCTGCGTAACAATGAAAATTTAAGCAATGCTGTCTAATAATACTGCCTAAGGGAAGCATGTATAAAGTGAATAAAATTGGTCCTAGCACAGAACCTTGTGGAACTCCATAATTAACCTTAGTCTGTGAAGAAGATTCCCCATTTACATGAACAAATTGTAATCTATTAGATAAATATGATTCAAACCACCGCAGTGCAGTGCCTTTAATACCTATGGCATGCTCTAATCTCTAATAAAATTTTATGGTCAACAGTATCAAAAGCAGCACTGAGGTCTAACAGAACAAGCACAGAGATGAGTCCACTGTCTGAGGCCATAAGATCATTTGTAACCTTCACTAATACTGTTTCTGTACTATGATGAATTCTAAACCCTGACTGAAACTCTTCAAATAGACCATTCCTCTGCAGATGATCAGTTAGCTGTTTTACAACTACCCTTTCAAGAATTTTTGAGAGAAAAGGAAGGTTGGAGATTGGCCTATAATTAGCTAAGATAGCTGGGTCAAGTGATGGCTTTTTAAGTAATGGTTTAATTACTGCCACCTTAAAAGCCTGTGGTACATAGCCAGCTAATAAAGATAGATTGATCATATTTAAGATCGAAGCATTAAATAATGGTAGGGCTTTCTTGAGCAGCCTGGTAGGAATGGGGTCTAATAGACATGTTGATGGTTTGGAGGAAGTAACTAATGAAAATAACTCAGACGGAACAATCGGAGAGAAAGAGTCAAACCAAATACCGGTATCACTGAAAGCAGCCAAAGAGAATATGTCTTTGGGATGGTTATGAGTAATTTTTTCTCTAATAGTTAAAATTTTATTAGCAAAGAAAGTCATGAAGTCATTACTAGTTAAAGTTAAAGGAATACTCGGCTCAATAGAGCTCTGACTCTTTGTCAGCCTGGCTACAGTGCTGAAAAGAAACCTGGGGTTCTTATTTTCTTCAATTAGTGATGAGTAGAAAGATGTCCTAGCTTTACGGAGGGCTTTTTTTATAGAGCAACAGACTCTTTTTCCAGGCTAAGTGAAGATCTTCTAAATTAGTGAGACGCCATTTCCTCTCCAACTTATGGGTTATCTGCTTTAAGCTGCGAGTTTGTGAGTTATACCACGGAGTCAGGCACTTCTGATTTAAGGCTCTCTTTTTCAGAGGAGATACAGCATCCAAAGTTGTCCTCAATGAGGATATAAAACTGTTGACGAGATAATCTATCTCACTCACAGAGTTTAGGTAGCTACTCTGCCCTGTGTTGGTATATGGCATTGGAGAACATAAAGAAGGAATCATATCCTTAAACCTAGTTACAGCGCTTTCTGAAAGACTTCTACTGTAATGAAACTTATTCCCCACTGCTGGGTAGTCCATCAGAGTAAATGTAAATGTTAAGAAATGATCAGACAGAAGGGGGTTTTCAGGGAATACTGTTAAGTCTTCAATTTCCATACCATAAGTCAGAACAAGATCTAATGTATGATTAAAGTGGTGGGTGGACTCATTTACATTTTGAGCAAAGCCAGTCGAGTCTAACAATAGATTACATGCAGTGTTGAGGCTGTCATTCTCAGCATCTGTGTGGATGTTAAAATCGCCCACTATAATTATCTTATCTGAGCTAAGCACTAAGTCAGACAAAAGGTCTGAAAATTCACAGAGAAACTCACAGTAACGACCTGGTGGACGATAGATAACAACAAATAAAACTGTTTTTTGGGACTTCCAATTTGGATGGACAAGACTAAGAGACAAGCTTTCAAATGAATTAAAGCTCTGTCTGGGTTTTTGATTAATTAATAAGCTGGAGTGGAAGATTGCTGCTAATCCTCCGCCTCGGCCCGTGCTACGAGCGTTCTGGCAGTTAGTGTGACTCGGGGGTGTTGACTCATTTAAACTAACATATTCATCCTGCTGTAACCAGGTTTCTGTAAGGCAGAATAAATCAATATGTTGATCAGTTATTATATTATTTACTAACAGGGACTTAGAAGAGAGAGATCTAATGTTTAATAGACCACATTTAACTGTTTTAGTCTGTGGTGCAGTTGAAGGTGCTATATTATTTTTTCCTTTTTGAATTTTTATGCTTAAATAGATTTTTGTTGGTTATTGGTGGTCTGGGAGCAGGCACCGTCTCTACGGGATGGGGTAATGAGGGGATGGCAGGGGGAGAGAAGCTGCAGAGGTGTGTGTAAGACTGCAACTCTGCTTCCTGGTCCCAACCCTGGATAGTCACGGTTTGGAGGGTTTAATAAAATTGGCCAGATTTCTAGAAATGAGAGCTGCTCCATCCAAAGTGGGATGGATGCCGTCTCTCCTAACAAGACCAGGTTTTCCCCAGAAGCTTTGCCAATTATCTATCACGCCACCTAGCACCTAATTAATATCTATCTTATATTATCTATAAATGAGTATGACAATATATTAGGGCCTTGGCATGTTTAAAAAAAGAAAAAAAAAGCACAAGTTAGAATATTTCATGAAAAGAAAAATTAAGAAAAGATGATTCTCTGAATTTCTAAATTAAAAAAAAAATGTGAAGGGAGAAATGTCAAATTTGTGCGGAAAGACAAAATATACAAGGAAAAACTCAGATTCTGCAAATTTCAATTGTCTGAGATTAAAGTCGCAAGTCTACATTAAAAAATAAATGAAAACTCGCACACCGCACGTAATCAGTCAACAGTTTGAACATGGCTGCATATTCATCCATCATGTTGATTATCCTTTGTTAATCTGAAGGAGAAGACGCTTGTATGTGCTTTCCAGAGAGAACAAGACTGACATCACCTTTCTTTTTTATAGTAATCATGTATCTGAACGGGAAGGGATTTTGAATTTGTGTACCTTAAATGCATCTGATGGAACTTTTCCCCCTTTCATGACACGCTGTTGGACAGATGCAACTGTAACATATAGGTAGTCTAACATACTGTATAGTCAAGAAAATGTCCATCCATCCATCCATTTTCTTCCGCTTTATCCGGAGTCGGGTCGCGGGGGCAGCAGCTCAAGCAAAGCCGCCCAGACCTCCCTCAGCTCCTCCGGGGGACCCCCAAGGCGTTCCCAAGCTAGCCGAGAGATGTAGTCCCTCCAGCGTGTCCTGGGTCTTCCCTGGGGCCTCCTCCCAGTGGGACATGCCCGGAACACCTCTCCAGCGAGGCGTCCAGGGGGCATCCGAAAAAGATGCCCGAGCCACCTCAACTGACTCTTTTCGACGTGGAGGAGCAGCGGCTCGACCCCCGAGCTCCTCCTGAGTGACCGAGCTCCTCACCCTGTCTCTAAGGGAGCGCCCAGCCACCCTGCGGAGGAAACTCATCTCGTCCACTTGTACTCGTGATCTCGTTCTTTCGGTCATGAGCCAAATCTCATGACCATAGGTGAGGATCGGAACGTAGATTGATCGGTAAATCGAGAGCTTTGCCCCCCTACTCAGCTCTCTCTTCACCACGACGGTCCGATACAGCGACCGCATCACTGCAGATGCTGCACCGATCCGTCTATCGATCTCACGCTCCATCTCTCCCTCACTCGTGAACAAGACCCCGAGATACTTAAACTCCTCCACTTGAGGCAAGGACACTCCACCGACCTGAAGAGGGCAAAGCACCTTTTTCCGGTCGAGAACCATGGCCTCGGATTTGGAGGTGCTGATTTTCATCCCGGACGCTTCACACTTGGCTGCAAACCGCCCCAGTGCACGCTGAAGGTCCTGATTTGACGAAGCCAACAGAACCACATCGTCCGCAAACAGCAGAGACGAGATTCTGTGGTTCCCAAACCACACCCCCTCTCCACCCTGGTTGCGCCTAGAAATTCTATCTATAAAAAAAATGAACAGAACCGGTGACAAAGGGCAGCCCTGGCGGAGGCCAACGTGCACTGGAAACAGGTTTGACGTACTACCGGCAATGCGAACCAAGCTCCTCCTGCAGCCGTACAGGGACCGGATAGCCCTTAGCAAAGGATCCCGGACCCCGTACTCCCGGAGCACCCCCCACAGGGTGCCCCAAGGGACAAGGTCGATCGCCTTCTCCAGATCCACAAAACACATGTGGACTGGTTGGGCGAACTCCCATGAACCCTCAAGCACCCGATGGAGTGTGTAGAGCTGGTCCAGTGTGCCGTGACCAGGACGAAAACCACACTGCTCCTCCTGAATCCGAGGTTCATCGGTCAAATTCTCCTCTCCAGTACTCTGGAATAGACCTTACCGGGGAGGCTGAGGAGTGTGATCCCCCTATAGTTGGAACACACCCTCCGGTCCCCCTTCTTAAACAGAGGGACCACCACCCCGGTCTGCCAATCCAGAGGCACTGTCCCCGATTGCCACGCGATGCAGCAGAGGCGTGTCAGCCAAGACAGTCGCACAACATCCAGAGACTTATGGTACTCAGGACGGACTTCATCCACCCCAGGAGCCTTGCCACCGAGGTGCTTTCTAACCACCTCGATCACTTCGGCCTGGGTAATGGATGAGTCCGCCTCTGAGTCCCCAGTCTCTGCTTCCTCTTCGGAAGACGTGATGATGGGATTGAGGAGATCCTTGAAGTATTCCTTCCACCGCCCGACAACATCCCCGGTCAGGGTCAACAGCTCCCCACCCACACCGTAAACAGTGCTGGTGGAGAGCTGCTTCCGCCTCCTGAGGCGTCGGACGGTTTGCCAGAATCTCTTCGAGGACGACCGATAGTCCTCCTCCATGGCCTCCCCGAACTCCTCCCAGACCCAAGTTTTTGTCTCTGCGACCGCACGGGCTGCGGCACGTTTGGCCTGCCGGTACCTGTCAGCTGCCTCTGGGGTCCCACCTACAAACAAAGATAAGTAGGACTCCTTCTTCAGCTTGACGCCATCCCTTACTTCCGGCATCCACCACCGGGTTCGGGGATTGCCGCCGCGACAGGCACCAGAGACCTTGCGACCACAGCTACGAGCGGACGCATCGACAATGGAGGTGGAGATCATGGTCCACTCGGACTCCACGTCTCCAACCTCCCCCGGGATCTGGGAGAAGCTCTCCCGGAGGTGGGAGTTGAAGACCTCGCTGACAAAGGGTTCCGCCAGTCGTTCCCAGCAGACCCTCACGATACGTTTGGGCCCGCCAGGTCTGATCGGCTTCCTCCGCTCCCAGCGGATCCAGCTCACCACCAGGTGGTGATCAGTCGACAGCTCTGCCCCTCTCTTCACTCGAGTGTCCGAGACACGTGGCCAAAGGTCAGATGATACGACTACAAAGTCTATCATCGACCTCCGGCTCAGGGTGTCCTGGTGCCACGTGCACTTATGGACACCCTTGTGCTTGAACATGGTGTTCGTGATGGACAAACTGTGACTAGCACAGAAGTCCAACAACTGAACACCACTCGGGTTCAGATCGGGGAGGCCGTGCTTCCCGATCACCCCCCTCCAGGTCTCACTGTCGCCGCCCACGTGGGCGTTGAAATCCCCCAGGAGAACAATGGAGTCCCCAGTCAGAGCGCTATCTAGTACCCCTCCCAGGGACTCCAAGAAGGTCAGGTACTCTGCACTGCCGCTCGGCCCGTAGGCCGAGACAACGGTGAGAGACCTGTCCCTGACCCGAAGGCGTAGGGACGCGACCCTCTTGTTCACTGGAGTGAACTCCAACACATGGCGACTGAGCTGGGGAGCAATAAGCAATGCGACCCCAGCTCTCCGCCTCTCCCCGTGGGCAACGCCAGAAAAATGAAGCGTCCAGCCCCTCTCCAGGAGTAGGGTACCAGAGCCCAAGCTGTGCGTGGAGGTGAGCCCGACTATCTCTAATCAATATCTCTCAACATCCTGCACAAGCTCAAGCTCCTTCCCCCCCAGCGAGGTGACATTCCACATCCCAACAGCCAGGGGCTGTGAGCATGGACCGGGCCGCCGCGAGCCCCAACCCCAGGCCTGGCTCCAGGGTGGGGCCCCGGCTCCGCCATACCGGGCGACGTCTCGGTCCTTGATTTTTTTACTGGTCATGGACGTTCTGAACTGCCCTTAGTCTGACCCGTCACCTAGGACCTGTTTGCCTTGGGAGACCCTACAAGGGGCACAAAGCCCTTGACAACATAGCTCCTAGGATCATCCGGGTACGCAAACTCCCCCACCACGATAAGGTGGCAGCTAGAGGGGGAGGAAATGTAAATGTCAAGAAAATGTAGTGAACCCTTAAGATACATGATTATGAAAATGGGAGAGGGTTGAGGCGGGGTAGGCCTGATATCAACTTACTGTTCGATATATAAAGATGAACATGATAATTTTGTTCACCTCAATATAGCACCCTTTACATGTAATACAATCCCTGGTTCTCTGTCCCTTCTTCTTTCTTCCTCTTTTTTCCCTGTTTTTTTTATATATATATTTAGGAGTACCTTAGAATACACTAGTAGAGTTCCATCTTAGATTTGGAATGTATAATAGAAGATTTTCCTTACTGAATTTTCATGTTTGTTGACATAAATCACCAACATTTTGCTTCTGTCCTTCTCTGGTTCAGTCTGCTCTACCTGTTCATGCAGCAGCGAGGCAGCCAGTCGAACTGAAGTGACTGCATTATTCATCCAGAATTTTTGGAAAAATTCATTTAATTGGTTAACTCACCTTTTTCTTCTGAAATATGAATCTAAATTGAAAACATACTAATTTACATTTGTATTGAATCACTATCCTTGTTTGAGATCAGTTTGCTGCATGCGAGTTTAGGCAGTCAGCGCCATCAACTAATTACAAAAATTTAAATTTTATATGAATTGGTTTATGATCTTGAATTATTGTTGTTGGGTTACCGGTCGATAGGCCACTATAACCCTATGTCGTGTCATGTCGCATGTCGTAGTCCTTGTTGTTGTCCATTTATTGCTCTATCTCAAAAACTGTCTGATAACGTTTTTCAAATTTGGCAAGGGTGTAATATGGGTTGTTGACATTGTTCTTTTGGAAATGGTGGCAATTTTTTTTGCAGAAAATAGCCATTTTCAGCACTTAAAGGCAATTTTCTTTTTTCTAAGTTGTCAAAGATGTAAAATGGGTCATTGACATATTTCACGTTTAAAAAAAAAAATAAAAAAATAAATTCTAGCTATAGATTCGTTGTTTGGAAATGGCGGCCATTTTATGCCAAGAACAGACAATTTGTGTATTTGGACCCAGTTTTCTCAAAAACTGTCTGATAACATTTCTTTTAATTTAACAAGCACAATCATTGACATTGTTCCCTTCCCAGAATTGTTTGGGTAGATTTGTTTGTTTGGAAATAGTGGCTATTTTTAATGCAGAAAATGGCCAGTTTGCCTTGGGCTTTACTTGAGCTGGTAACCCACAGGGCCCTTGGCACTCTTTTGTTTTATTCTGCTTTGCATAGGCCCATTGGTGTCTGAGAAGGACCGATCATATGGAGAAAATTGCCCATTAGTTCAGGCACTGAGGTGGCATTAGCCCAAACCACCATTTTCAAATAAGAATCGCTGACTTGGGATATTTTATTTTTCACATTTCAATTCTACTGTTGAATATTTTTGAAAATTAAAAAAAAAAATCATTGGTGAAAAGATGTACTTGCATTTTACGCTAGGGGTGGTGGCCAAGTGGTTAATGCGCTTGGTTTCAGTGCAGAAGGTTCCAGGTTCGAATCCCACCCCTGCCACATTTCTCCATTTAATGTGGAGTTGCGTTAGGAAGGGCATCCGGCGTAAAACCTCTGCCAATTCAACATGCAGATCCACCTTGGATTTGCTGTGGCGACCCCAAGTGCAAACAGGGGAGCAGCCGAAGGGACTTACTTACTATTGTTATATCATGGCATATAATGGTCTTAAAATGATGTCTATGACAATATTGTTTATTGTAATATTTTCTGAGGTAAAATATTTTCCAGAAAAATATGTTATCAGGATTGGCTTAGAGAAATTTTTTGTGTGTGTCTGGAGCGGACACACACAGTGTGGTGGAAATGCAAATATAGTCAAAAGCAATATTCTGTGACATTGTTTTTTACAGAGTAAAGTGAAGAATGGGTCATTTATGGGAATAGTAACAAAATCCAGCAGAGCATACACCACAACTTTGAAAAAGTGTGTTGATTTCTTTAAATAAAGACTAGATGTGTTTGACAGTCTCACTAAGTTGAGATTAATCGTTGTGTTCCCACCTGTCATCTTCTTACTTCCTCCAGGTGCCTGATTAAGTGGTTGGAGGTGAGGAAGGTGTGCCCACTGTGCAACATGCCTGTCTTACAGCTCGCACAGCAAGCCGGGGGCATCAACCCTCCCGTGCACATCCAGCAGCCTCTGCCTGGCATTGAGAACCTGGTGTAGTTTAATCAGTCCCACTCTTACCGTACACTAATGGACACACCCCCAGCACTCACCCCCTCACCTGTACAGGTACTCTTTGACATATATGTGGACAAACTGGACAAAGTGGAGTTAATCTGCTCACAAAAAGTGTTTCTGCCTCTCACGCCACCTCTTCTACCTTGCGTTGAATCACAAAATGGATCTGCTGTTATCAATTCTGACTGATAATAGAATGTTTTTCTTTTTGCGGATGATGAAGAAAAGTTGATGTGCATTTCAGATGAGATGTGGTCAGTAATACTAATTGTATTTATTTATTTATTTTTTCCACAACCAAAGCACTTTTCTGGGAACATAAGTTCACAACCAGAAGAGGGTACAAAACCCCCCAAAAAAGCCAAGAACTACAAAACACTACAATGTGTAAATATATATATATTAACAAGCACTTTATGAGAAGTCAGACCTTAATTGCTTGTGTAGCAAAGTCGTGTTTTATATTTTATCAATTATTATTTTTACATACAATGTAGAGGCACATTACTTATTTCAATTTCAGATTTTTAAACAAAATGTGTCAAAGGGAAACCACACCTTAGTAAAAGTCAGGAAACTTCCAGTGATTTATGTTTTAGTTGCACTCATACAAAAAAAAATTCAGCACAAAACAAAACTGACACTCGATATCTGACAAAACATGGTTTTAACACTAACAAGTGCAGCGTTTTATTATCACGTGTTTGTCATTTTTGTAATGTGACAATTTAATATCTTGTCAGTACAATCTCATCCGGTTGGCAGATTATATTTTAACTAAAATTTTCAGTTGAAAGCCTCCACTTATGAGTGATGTTCAGTGTTTTACCTATTATAGGTGAAACACAGATGTTCAGAAAGTGACACAGCTGCTGAATGGTTCCATCGTCTTGGATTGATTTTGTCTGTCTCCATTGGAGGAAAAGCAGTTTGACAAAGTGTTCACAGTAGGTCAAATTTCAAATTATTTAATTGACTGATTTAATTAAATCAGTCTTAACCTGGTGTTTTACTTGCCAGATCATGGCCACTGACCTGTATATAACACTGGAAGCTCATTGGCCAGTATTTTTGAAGCTAACTGGCTACCATATTACCACTCACGTGTACCTCTGCTGAAAGCTTTTTTCTACCCACCTTTAACCACCCACACATAATTTTAATCCTTTTGATTTTGCTAAAAAATGCTTTCATGTGCAGGTATAAACTGCGCAAATCGCCAGTTCAAAGGCTGAGGACGAACATTTCACCTATGAGTATGATTGAAATGCAAAGTAATGAACAATAATTTGAAGAGTTCTATCCCTTATTCCACCATATAGGTATGGATGATGATGATGATGATGATAATAATAATAAGTGGCTTGCATTTAGCCACACTTTGAGTTTTATGTTGGACAAACTATTTTAAGACAATTATTTGGTCTACTTGTGCATTGTTTTGGAGTTTTAGGCTTTGTTGCTCTGAGCTTTACTACTAATATTAGGCTGAAACTCGTAGAGCTTTGTGTAATAAATAGTCATTGTAAGGGAAAACCAACTCTCCTGTAGCCAGTTAAGTGGTGTTTTATTCTTTCACTGCAACAATTAAAAAATCCACTATTGCTATATTTTCCATCATGACTGTTGTTATCCATCAACTTTTGTTCTTATTTACATTTGTTCACGTTATTGCACCAACATATATACATATATTATATAGACAGATAGATAAGCTTGTTGATGATTACACAAAACTTGTATAAACTTTGATTAACGAATCATAATTTTTAGAATTATTTGTCCCAGTGAGATCTGAGTAATTGAGAATAGAAGGGAAGAATGTATCAATGTAATAAAATAAAGAAAGGAAATAAATCAAACAGCTAATTGTGGCAGATATAGATTAGGAGGGATGAAGGTTAGATTAACTGTAGAACAAAAAGAAGGAAATGAGAGAATCAGCTTGGTTATTACTCAAAATTGTTGACGTTCTAATAAGCCTTCTGTGTGTGGTCTGCATAAGTTGTGAGTGGTAAGATGGCGGGCTTTTTTGCTTCAGGGGTTTGTACGGCGTGTGTGGGCCAATGAGTGATCCAGTGTTACTTACAGATCAGTGATCATGACCGATAAATTGGTTTGTTTTTGAATATTTTTTTAATACAACAAATACCAGGGATTGGATAATTAAAAAAAAACAACAAAAAAAACCACTTTGATTTCCTGCTTCTTTATTTTAGTGAAGCCACATTAACATGAACCTTACTGTTGCAGTCTTGAGATTAACTCCTGTTTCACACTGCTGATGTTGTGTGCATGGCATCTGAAGCACTGAACTGCTGTGGTTCACACGTGTATTTACTCTGGGGAGCGTTCTAACTGCATTTGTTGCATCACTACTCAGCCTTCATTTGTCTTATAACGGCTTTCACCCACACTGTCATTCTGCCATGTAACTGGTTTTTGGAAGTGATTTTCCAGATGTGTGTGTGGTTTGGTTTGTTTAACCAGCGCATGCAGTTGAATTCACCGGTGGTCAGCTGACTGCACCTTCCTGAAAGCACACATCTTGTGGAACATGTTAAAATATGTAAACTTAAAAGTACTTTGTCTATCACCAAAATGGTTTAAAGAAAATTTGTATTCATATTTTTCATGTCTGTGGCCTCTTCCTCATTCATAGAATCTTCAGGAAAAGCTGTTAAATATTTAATGTTGCCAGTATGGTGCCAAAAATGACTATCTACGGAGTCTTTTTCTGTCTGTTTTTGCTGTGTGCCACTTTTATCACAAATAGGCAATAGCTCTATTACCTGGAGAGGTCCAGTAGGGGCCCGGTCGCACGGCGATAACTGAACAAAGGATAAAAAGTCAAAAAGTCACAAATCGTCGAGAAGAGGTGGTGAATGATCCTGCACCTTTCCCATCACCGAAAAACCTGTAAATTAAGAACACAAAAAGGAACAAAACAAAAAAATTAACCGAACATTGACCTCAACGCTTTAAATGAAATTGAAACAAAACATTCACGATGTCGTGATCGACAGCGAGTATAAGTCTGAGTGCAGCTAGCCCTGTCCTCATGTCTGCAACGCCTGCAGGATCTGGTTGTCTTGACAACAGGTGAAAGATGTTTGTCTTCACAACTTGTGTGCACACATGTTCCAGCCACAAACGGCTGGAACATGCGTAAATAGTTAAAGTAGTTGATAAAATGTTCTCACCACTATTGTTTCTGTACGACAACGTTGCTTTTCGTCCCACACGTGGATTAGTCATCAGCGATACAAGGATGTTACATGCAACTTGTCAGAGCTTTAGTTATTGATCCCTTCAGATATCGTCAATGTTTGAGCATTACGTCAGATTTGGGAAGTCCGTCAAGAAACCGTCAAGACAGAAAGCAAAACCGGATATGGACAAATTGAGGTTGTCATCAGGATTTGTTCACATTTTTCAAATTTGACAATTCTGACGAAGTGCCAACTACAGGAACAAAGCTGGACGACAGTTAAATGATGCCTCCGAAAATCAATGTAAGTCCAGATTTCTTGCTTCGTTTGGGCTTTGTTGTCCTTCGTTCGTGCCGTGTGACCGGGGCTTAATGCAAGTGATGTGCAAGGTGTAGTCTGTTAACAAACCCGCTTAAAATAAAATCAACATGCAACACAGCCACCATGCACACACATTGCAGCTGGTTTTCGCTTTAACGTTGAATTGTTCCTGTTGTGACGTTTCACTAAATTACTCCCTAAGCCAAGCAGGTTTTTAGTGCCACTTAAGGGTACTAAACTGCACTACAACCCAGCCTCAATGTACCATGGCCTACACAACAATGGTGGCCATCCCAGGGTGGCAGCTATAGCCAGGTAGGGTTCAATGATGAATATTTACACAGAGGTCAAACATTTTCCACATTATTTGTGTGATCATAAAGATTCCAAAAGGATATAGTTTAAACTAACTATGGTTGAAAGTTATAGAGGTATGGGGTTAAAAATGGGGAAAAAAATGGCGACAAAGGTCAAAGTCAAAGTTGGTCCAATTTTAGTGTAAAGTGATGCAGTTTATTGGCTGAGTTAAATAAGTTAATGAGTTAATGAGTTAATGAGTTAAATAAAATTAAAAGTTTGAACAATCTGTCATTCTTGGTTATAACGCTGCAGGCTGAAGTATGTCATAGAATCCAATAGACGTCGACTTTGTTTGGCCATTACTTTGGAGAACAAGCATTCAGCGCTGTCAAAACTGTCACATTTATTAATCCTATTAGCTCAACCAATAATTTGCACCACTTTTTTTTTTTACCAAAATTGGACCGGCTTTAACTTTTAACCCCTGTACAAACTGAAAGTGATCATTGCCACAATTTTGCAGTTTTAACCCTATTAATGCCATAACGTTGAATCATAGGTAGCCCAAACTCTACCTTTCTGGATTCTTTATGGTCAGACAAATAATGAGCACCTTTAAATTTTGCCCCCTGTAATCCTTCATTAACCCCACTACGTGGCTTTAGTTGCCATCCTGGCGTGGCAACCATACATTTTTGCGTACACCATGGTACACTGAGACTGGATTGTAAGTGTTGTTTAGTACTCTTAAGTGGTGCAGATTAGGTTAAAATTTACTTTTGGACTAAAAAATTGTTAATGTCCAAGTGCTGTTTTGTTGTATATGGAATAATACAACATACCTTTTCAAAAAAGAAAAGAAGAAACAATTCATGGAAGAGTGAGCATTTAGTCAGGCATTGGCCCTTTACGTTTCAGCCATTCATCTTCTACTTATCAAAGATCCATTTTTGTAATTTTTTTTTTTTTTGTCTTGGTGGTGGGGGGGACTAGTGCACCATGTGAAGGAGTTCTGAGCTTATCTACAACATTATTTCCCTTATTAGCATATCAACTAGGGCGGTTTGGGGGGTGCGTGGCAGATCTGGCTTGCAGAGCCAGTGGTCAGCAGGTTGCAGTGAAGCAGTGTTTTCATTCATACATGTAGGGCAGCTCTGGTTTTTTTTTTTTTTTTAATTTAGGTGCAGTATTCTGGTACTTCCGCCTCTCTCCTTCTGACTGTATGGTACACGGTTCGGTCATTTTGTTTTGTACCAAACACACTGAGCCCTGCTTTTCTACATACTTGATTCTTATCCCATGTTAGCTGAATGTGTTGGGCTTGTTGGGTCTTGGTGGAGGTTAGATACTCTCTGACTGCCATCTGCTGTCCTCTTGCAGTAGTTAACTTTCAATATAAAATGCACAAAGATTAGCTCTACATAATAACCCGCAACTGTGGGACCAACAAGTCACGCTGTTACACCATCAAGCTTCTGACCTGCTTATTTGACAGCACACACAAAAAATTGTGTTGCAATTTTCACATGTAATCAGGGCCTTAGTCTAGGTCACATGTACATTTACAATTTCAGAACCTGTAAAAGGTTTATTTACATGCTTAATGCTTAAATGTCATTTAACATTTAATAAATTACAGATGCACTAAACAAAAACAATTGCTTAATTTGGCTCAATTCATGCCTTTGTTTTAAATTTAGACAGTCAGCAAATTAGTGATTGTGCCTTAACAGCGCTAAATGGGCACTAATTGTACATTGCCAACAATTTGGATGGTGTCAAAATTGTCACTGTATTTTCCAGAAGAAAAGTGTTGTTCTGATTTCAGGGGTTTAACTGACTTTTTTTTTCTTTATTCAGTGTATGCCCACACCCCACAGTCATGACCTTTGCAGTGGGGCCAGAGCATTCAGCAAAGTGAACATTTGAACTGTTAGCTCAGCAGAAAGCAGGATTTTCATCCTGTGTGTAGCGCTTCTGTCTCGTGGTCCTGGCCCATTCCTCTTCCAGTGGTGCAGAATGATGCTGTGCCCAGTAGATTGTCATTTGTATCAAAGAAACTCAGAGTGAAAGATATTTCACCTGAGCCTTATTTGAACGAAAACTGGGCCAATGGGACAACTGCCGCTGTTGTAATAGTTGGCAATTATACCACCTCTTTACTTTATACTGATTATTTATTGTGTTGTTAGACAAGAACAGAAGTGATTGTGGTTGTGTGCTGAAAATAAGAGCAGCTTTGGCTTGTTTTCAGTACATTGGGTGTGACTTGGGGGATTGGCTTTCGTTGTGAAGAGGCTTTGACTGTTTTATTCAACTTGTACCTCACTGCAAATGTTACAGTTTAATAAAAAGTTTCATTCTTACAATATCCCATGGTCTTTGCTGGCTAAAATTCACAATGGCTGGCATTTCTGCCACTGTCCAACACATTTGGTAGCCGAGTCTTTAATTACTTACTGTTAATGGCATTGTTGTTGAATGTATGTATCACAGAAAGAAGAATGAAAACATTTAATGTGAAATAGTGACATTTTGCAAGTTGTCACTGACATCACAACTCTTAAATGTGTGTAGACAATAATGTTAATAGTTGTGTATTTACTGTAAACTTAACGTAAGGAGTACAATAAATGCTCCTTCACAAATTAAATGACACCTGAACACTTTCTGTCACTGGGCCGTTTAAATGTATTTGATTGTAACACTTGATCGTTTACCTTCAACTCCTCGTCTTTTCCTGTGTGCCCGTAATATGTGCAAAACAGAACAATGTAAATGAACAGTTGTGAATTTTAAGGAGCATCCTCGCCAAGAAAGCCAAAAAAACATTGAACAACTTGAATAAACATGATAAAGTCAGAACATGTGTGGAACAAACTGTGGCCTAAAGAACAGGATCAATTATTAATCCTCTGCTGAAATCAAAATTTTCACTGAATGGGAAAGTGTGTCCAAATATCAAGGAATTGTCCCCTTCAAAATATGATGGTAAGCTGTGTTACATAAGATGTTCAAAACGGTTTGAGAACCAAAAAAAACTCATAAAATATATTATAACACAAACCATTGTAGACGCAGGACTATTATGGGGTTTGGCAACCAGAATATTTAGACTTTTTAATCTGAGTCACTGCCTTCATAAGTAAACCTTCTTCTTGTTTGTTTGGTGTCTTATTTATTCCGCAGTGATTACTGTTGTGCTCTTCCAACTCAGAAACTTCCTTTTGTACAGACAAATTCCCCTGACCTCAACAACCTGTCCCCCTACCAACTTTTTTTGTTAACATAGATGTTTGTGCACACTCACAGTGTTTGTAAAACTATGAATTCTGCAGAATATTTTTGGAGAAAATTGCTGTACAGTATTTGTAAGTTATATTTTTGTATATTGCTCTTTTGAAGAAGATAATATGCATTTGTTTTTCTTTTTTGCTAATTTCATGTTTATTGCATGTGACTGACTTGAAATGTAAATCAAATTTCCAGTTTTGGGGAATGACTTTTGCTTTTCATACATACTGATAATGTCTGATGGGAAAATCAATTCTGAAAGTGAATAAAAGATGTGTGACAAAGAACGGAGTGTTTGATAAAATGTTATTCCATTTTGGTTATACAGTCGTCATGTCATCAATACAGAGCAGGCACCTTCCAGTGTTTGACTATTTAAAAATGATGCCTCTTGCCGAGTTAAGACATTCTTCAAATTTGTGACATACGTTAATTCTTAGTCCTCAGAAATGGTGCCAGTGTTAAAGCAGCATGTTGGAGTTTTCACCTCCATCTTGCATTAAGGTTTCAACACAAACCTCTAAACCAATAACTGAAACTTGCCTTTGCTTTATTAGTGAGCACTTGTGTAGATTTTCTGACATAATGTGACCCATGTCCTTTGTGAGAACACAATTCTTCACATATTGCTTGTCGGGAGAAATCCTGCCCTTCCAGCAAACTTTTGTATCTTAAAATTCAAGAACCATAAAACTCTAAAAATCATTTTTTTTATACATTAGATCAAAACTGATCTAAAGTATAAGACGTGCCCGGAACACCTCTCGCTGGAGAGGTGTTCCGGGCACGTCCCATTGGGAGGAGGCCCCGGGGAAGACCCAGGACACGCTGGAGGGACTACGTCTCTCAGCTGGCTTGGGAATGCCTTGGGGTTCCCCCGGAGGAGCTGGGGGAGGTGTGTGTGGATCGGGAGGTCTGGGTGGCTTTGCTTGAGCTGCTGCCCCTGCGACCTGACTCCGGATAAAGAGGAAGAATATGGATGGATAGATGGATGGATAGATAGATCAAAACTCTGTGTACCAAAAAACATGCATTTCTGACATTTAAAAAGCACCCCTTTTTTAACCACATTAGTATATGCATACACTAACTCGTTGCCTGTGGGGATCCACAGGCCTAGCTTGGATAGTCTTTATAAAATAGGTAGCTGACATTTTTCAAGGGTGGTAATAAATTATGCAGTTTCTATAATGATTTCAACTGAAATTGCAGTAAATTAAAATGAGCGTTGTCAATAATTGTGTTTATTATTTGGCACATTTAGTTGATGTCATGTTTTACAACTGGGAAGGTTGAGATATTTCCTTTGTTCAGAGCTTGTCTGGTTACCAGGAACTGATTAATGGTGATATCTACAACCCCTGGCAAAAATGATGGAATCACCGGCCTCGGAGGATGTTCATTCAGTTGTTTAATTTTGTAGAAAAAACGCAGATCACAGACATGACACAAAACTAAAGTCATTTCAAATGGCAACTTTCTGGCTTTAAGAAACACTATAAGAAATCAAGAAAAAGATTGTGGCAGTCAGTAACGGTTACTTTTTTAGACCAAGCAGAGGAAATATGGACTCACTCAATTCTGAGGAATAAATTATGGAATTACCCTGTAAATTTTCATCCCCAAAAATAACACCTGCATCAAATCAGATCTGCTCGTTGACATTGACCTATGCCATGACATTGACCCTATGTCTCTTTGCAAGGAATGTTTTCACAGTTTTTGCTCTATGGGAAGATGCATTATCATCTTGAAAAATGATTTCATCATCCCCAAACATCCTTTCAATTGATGGGATAAGAAAAGTGTCCAAAATATCAACGTAAACTTGTGCATTTATTGATGATGTAATGACAGCCATCTCCCCAGTGCCTTTACCTGACATGCAGCCCCATGGAAATTTACATGTTCTCTTCAGGCAGTCATCTTTATAAATCTCATTGGAACGGCACCAAACAAAAGTTCCAGCATCATCACCTTGCCCAATGCAGATTCGAGATTCATCACTGAATATGACTTTCATCCAGTCATCCACAGTCCACGATTGCTTTTCCTTAGCCCATTGTAACTGTGTTTTTTTCTGTTTAGGTGTTAATGATGGCTTTCGTTTAGCTTTTCTGTATATAAATCCCATTTCCTTTAGGCGGTTTCTTACAGTTCGGTCACAGACGTTGACTCCAGTTTCCTCCCATTCGTGCCTCATTTGTTTTGTTGTGCATTTTCGATTCTTGAGACATATTGCTTTAAGTTTTCTGTCTTGACGCTTTAATGTCTTCCTTGGTCTACCAGTATGTTTGCCTTTAACAACCTTCCCATGTTGTTTGTATTTGGTCCAGAGTTTAGACACAGCTGACTGTGAACAACCAACATCTTTTGCAACATTGCGTGATGATTTACCCTCTTTAAAGAGTTTGATAATCCTCTCCTTTGTTTCAATTGACATCTCTCATGTTGGAGCCATGATTCATGTCAGTCCACTTGGTGCAACAGCTCTCCAAGGTGTGATCACTCCTTTTTAGATGCAGACTAACGAGCAGATCTGATTTGATGCAGGTGTTAGTTTTGGGGATGAAAATTTACAGGTTGATTCCATAATTTATTCCTCAGAATTGAGTGAGTCCATATTTATTTCCTCTGCTTGGTCTAAAAAAGTAACGGTTACTGACTGCCATAATCTTTTTTTTCTTGATTTCTTAGTGTTTCTTAAAGCCAGAAAGTTGCCATTTGAAATGACTTTAGTTTTGTGTCATGTCTGTGATCTGCTTTTTTTTCTACAAAATTAAACAACTGAATGAACATCCTCCTAGGGTGGTGATTCCATAATTATTGCCAGGCGTTGTAAGTCCATTGTTCAGTTTTTGTTTTTTTTAAAACCTAAGATCCCTAATTTCTCTAAAAATATTAGTCCTATCAACTTTGTTTTTGCAGCATTCATCCTTGACCCAAAAGACATCTTAACCTGAAAGTATTGGGTGGGTCACAATCTGAACCCATACCGCGAGATGGCGTTACACTTTCATTCACATCTTCACCACAGTATATGAATATATAGTGCCTTCACTTATGTTAATTCAGTAGTATCAAAAGTTACAAAATAAGAAGTCACGAATGCCACGAAGCTGTCACACAATTTAATACTAAACATTTGTTTTACGAGGCAGGGGTAGTGGTGTCTGTGCTTTGTTTTGGTGTAGAAGGTTCCCAGTTTAAATCTCACTCCTGCCACTTTTCTCCATGTAATGTGGAGTAGCATCATGAACTGCATCCACTGTAAAACTTGTGCCAAATCAACACGCAGACCCACCTTGCATCTGCTGTGGCACCCCTGAGCGAAAACAGGGGAGCAGCTGAAGGAACTTACTATTCGTTCTACGGTATGTATCGTCTTACTGCATTCTCTGCTGGTGTTGGCACGAAAATGAGGTCATGGATGCCTTTCTTGAATTGACTGACAACACACATTTTGGATAAAACCTTAGGACTAATAAAACAGTTTGTGGTCCTCTTATGACAAATCAGGTGGCCTGAGGAGGAGCCAATGATACAAGACAGCAGGTGTTCTCCAAAAGATCACAAGCCTTGGGATCCAAAGCTACCAAGTCCTTTAGACTGGGTTGAGGAGAAAAAAAGATGGGACTGGTCTGGATGGAAACTTGTATGGATCAACCTTTCACAAGTTCAAGATGTGTTATGAGCTGACAGACTGGCTGTAAGAAGGCATATAGAGGCCAGTGCCAACACTATAAGGCAGACCTGGGCAAACTGTGGCCCAGGGGCCACATGCGGCCCTTTGCATGTCTCTGTCCGGCCCTCATGAGGTCTGTGATTATTATTACATATATTAAAAATGTCAAGCTTGTGTGTTCCAAATCATTAGAGGTTTATTTAGGTATATTTAAATATTTACTTATTACAATAATAAAAATTACCTATAAAAGCTATTAAATAGGTAATTTTTTGTAAACTTTGTAATGGGAGACAGCCGAGTTATCGATGGTGTGGCCCTCTGGCATAATTCAGGTTCCCTATGTGGCCCATTGTAAAAATTAATTGCCCACCCCTGCTATAAGGCCTGTCTAAGATGCACAGGACTGTCAGAAATTGTTACCAGGACTACAGACATGCCTTTGTTTAAATATTTAAACCTGGTTAGGGCAAAGTTTAACATATCAAATGGCTGTAAATATTGTTTTTATTTACAGACATTACAGATATTAAACAAATGGATAAATGGAAGCTGAACCGAATATTATCATAGATGTCAAGTTCACCATCATAATTCCTTGCATGGTCACTCTTCTAAATAATCACTTTAGCTAGGACACAGACATTTTGAAGACATTTTATCTGATGTCATTTCTCAGATTTGAAGGTACATTCTATAGTAAATATGGTAATCCATCAGGATTATTCAGTGAATGTTTTTAACATGCCGAATGCCCCACTTTAGAGTAGTTTTTCACCCTCTATATTATAAATACAGCATGGTGAAAACTTACTGGTGCAGTTTTTTTTTTGTTTTGTTTTTTTATACTATTACATATGCTTTTGTGTATCAAATCAGTACTTATAAGCTAAATCCTAATACCTTAAGATAGTTTTTCTGCAATGACTAAAGGTTGAAATGGCAAGTACTTGTTTCCTCATTTTCTACAATATGCTAATAAATGCTTGTTTTTCTGAAACTACAAGTCTTGCAAATATACACACACATACAGGATGAACTGACATTAACATGACATGAATTGATAATGTATCAGCCAACAATGGATTTTGGATATAAATGATTTTGGCAGAATGCTTTGCAAAACATACAAGTTCAAAATTTGGTCACCAGGGATTGCTTTGGCAGGTGTCCCATATCAGAAAAATGTTAATCACACCAAGTTTCATGTTTTTAACCTAAAGTACACAATTTTGACAATATCCTTGGTTAACTACTGCACTCATTCTGATTAAAAATAGATATGTTTCAATGGCCAGAAACAGAAAATCATAGCAAATATAATAATGGCATACCAGGGGGAACCTATCCTAGCAGTCTTTGCGCAAGAGGGTGTACAATTTGAACAGAACATTTCCATCTTTTTTGCAAACTCTACTACCATCTGTCCCTCTGCATCCCTCTCCTTGATACCACATTTGCTCATCACTGCATCAAGAAAAGTCATTCATCAATAGCTGATATAACCACATGGACGAGGGACAACATATACTGCCTTCAAGACATCTTTCTCAGGGACGTCCCATGCATTTTTCAACAAAACGATGCAAAACCACATTCTGCACACATTACAAAAGGCATGGCAGCAGAAGCATAGGGTATGGGTAGAGGAATGTGAATTTCTGAAAGGGGGGATGCAATTTTGACAATCCCGTGATTTTCCACACCTTAAGATATATTGGGGGCAAGAATGGGACAAAATAAAACCCGAAAAGCATCACTGATTGAGAAAAAATGGCAGTATTATGAAGTGGTAAATAGCATCCCAACTTTTTTGAAATGTGTTGCAGGTCTTAAATGCAAGTATGGATGTATATTAAATTAAGTTGGCCACCCAAAACATGAAATATAATGGGTTCACACACTCTGCAATGACATAAAAGTCAAAGTAAATGCAAGAATCCCTCCCAGACAGTGAGGGGCACACTTCACACACATGTTGGGCAGCCTTCTGTAACTATGGCGTAACTTATAAATTACATTTGGGGAACCATGAGCATGTGCTTAATACACCAAACTTTAAGCCCAATACTGAATCATGAGTTTACTTTACTATGAGTGACAGTGCTTTACAATTATTGGTCACTTTATGTGAAATAACCCCTTTAAAAAAAAACAAACAAACCCTTCAATACTATGTCAAAGGATACAAAATACAAAAGTACTGATCATGAATTTTATTGTCTCACAGTATGTAGCTGAAATCAGGGCACTTGTCTTCCCCCTCATAACTTTTTTTTCCCACTGGTTGTCACATTTTGAGTCTCAGACTTCTGCACCACAGTCAGTGTATCTCTCTTTTCAATTTTCCTGAGTTGTTTCTTCTTCATCCTCTTGATCTTCGCTGTATTGCGAATCTGTGACAGATATGATAAGAGAAAGCAGACAGGAAGCTACATAAATGCCCCACCATAGAGACTAACCGGTACTGTCATTTTGACTAATTTTTCTTAAAATGTAAACTAAACACAACAATCTCTGCTTCACCCCAAACTCTATGGAAAAATTAAATTCCACCAGAACTGTGTAGAATGAATTACAATAGTTAAAAGAAAAAAATGTTAGTTATCAGTTAGTTAACCTAGAACTGCTCAGTGACTGAAAAAACTTTTCAAAATGTGCATGCGAACAGAACATACCACTTGCACAATCTCTGCTTTGCGTTCATTCTCAGCACGCCGTTTCAAGTTGTCTTCCCGCCTTTTCTTCTTTTCCTAAAACAACAAACAGGAAATAAACAAACAATGCGGAAACACTAGTGACTGTACATGTAACAGACAAAACCTGCCCGATGACACCCATTCTCTATTTCGCAGTTGTGAATCCTGCGCCATCTCACAGCCCGTGACTTAACGCGAGAGGTCGGCTTCAGCACCTCGTCAAGTATGGACAACAAGACAGCATCTGGGCACAGCAGAAGTTCATCACAGGTCCTACACCTCTTCTAGATAATTTGGGAGAACGTGTCATCATAATCGCCCATGAACTCGCTGAATCGACACCATCTACATCCTCGCTAGCCATTGTTTACATGTCTTTGAAACACCAGAACTCTGCTGACACCGTGGTGCATTCTGGGAAACACAGGAGGATTATGGGAAACGTTAAAGAAGTGAATAGCTTTTCTACACAGACCCAGAACAGCCGGTTACAAAGCCCATACCAGGGTCTGTCTAAATCACATCAATCCCATAAATGGATAAAGAGGTGTAGCGTGGGTTACTCAGTGTGTGACAAAAGAAGCCAGAACAGGCCCCTCTCTTCAAGTCTGAACCAGCTAAGTTAACAGGCCAACTTCAGTTTGGCTGTTAAGTATTTTTGGAGACTGTACAGTGATTCTCAGAATGGTTTGCTTTGGTGTGAACATAAAATCGTGGATTAACGGGACCTAATAGATGAAGCTGCTGAAAGTGTCAATGCTGTTAGCATACAATATTAAATCAATGTCTCAAATGATACGTCAGGAAATTTCATCACACAACAATCCATATTATTCAGGTGTCTCACAAAATGCTGAAAAGGACAGACACAGCCCTCCACGACAGCGAACAACTGCATCATGTGGCCTCTGAACAAGCAAAGCTATGAGAGCTAGAAGCGCTCAGCTCAGCAGCTGTCACTCAAGGTGCCGACGCGCCTAATTACCCTGAACTTTATACATCCTGAACTAAGAAGTTGGAAAAAAATATCTATAAACCCATACAGTTGTCATGAAGGGGAAAACCACTTATAGAGACTAAAACAGTGCCTTGTGTCAGGCTGTAAACATGTTTATTTCTGCTCTAAAGTTGGACATTTTAACATGGACCCTACTGATTTTTGCAGCCAGCCTCAAGTGGCCAGTCAAGGAACTAGGGAAGGTGATGCTCTAGTGGTTAAGTGTTGGGCTTGAGACCAGAAGATCCTCGGTTCAAATCCCAGCCTGACCGGAAAATCACTAAGGGTCCTCGGGCAAGATCCTTAATACCCTAGTTGCTCCCGGTGTGTAGTGAGTACCTTGTATGGCAGCACCCTGACATCAGGGTGAATGTGAGGCATTATTTTGAAAGCGCTTTGACTGTCTGATGCAGATGGAAAAGCGCTATATAAATGCAGTCCATTTACCATTTATTTACCATTTCTTCGGGGTGGGCTTCATCCAAGACCACTGAAGCTCACTGCTTGGGAAACAATGATTTCTGATGGTCAACAAATGTACAGCACATACAGCATTTTCTTACCTCTTCCTTTCTGGCTTGCTCCTCTTTTAACTGTAGTGCATATTTTTTCACCAGCTCCTTCTCACGCTTTGCTGCCATCTTTTTTTCCCATGAAGAGCACAACGACTTATCTCTTACCACTGCAGAAAACCTACAAGACAAAAACCACACCCCCTCTAAACAGATGACAAGTTCTAACAGTGGGTGTTACTGGAGAGTATCCTACACTGAGCTCTGTGCTGTTGGGTGTTTTGCAGTCAAAATATAATATCAACCAATGGAAGGAGGGAAAATGTAAACCTATTGCTCTTTGTGTCTTTTCTTTTTTTAGCCATTAGACATATAAAAGCACAAAAGGGATGAAGAGAACCTTCACTTGAGTAGGATAGATTTATCTTCACAGTCAAGCACTCTTTTTCACACAAACATTTGTAGTTTAATGTTTTCTGTGTGCAGTTGAAGGTCGCTTCACTACATTTCAGGTGAACTGAGTTCTGTCAACATCATGTTCATTCTGTCACTTGAACAAGTTTCAGGGATCTGCAAACGTTAATGCACTACATTAAGTTTGCCACAGAACAGTAATTACATACAGTGCACCTGGAAAGGATTCACAGTGCTTCACTTTTTCCACAGTTGACAGTGCATGTCAGAGCACAAACCAAGCATGAAGTCAAAGGAATTGTCTGTAGACCTCCGAGGCAGGACTCTCTTGAGGCACAAATCTGGGGAAGGGTACAGAAATGTTTGTGTTGCTTTGAAGGTCCCAATGAGCACAGTGGCATCCATCATCTGTAAATGGAAGGAGTTCAGATCCACCAGGACCTTTCCTAGAGCTGGCCACCTGTCTAAACTGAGTGATCGGGGAAGAAGGTCCTTAGTCAGGGAGGTGACCAAGAACCTGATGGTCACTCTGTCAGGAGATCCTTCCAGAAGGACAACCATCTCTGGTCTGATGAGACAAAGACTGAACACTTTGGTGTGTAAATGCCAGGTGTCATGTTTGGAGGAAACCAGGCACCATCCCTACAGTGAATCGTGGTGACAGCATCATGCTGTGGGGATGTTTTCCAGCAGAAGGAACTGGGAGACTAGTCAGGATTGAGTGAAAGATAAATGCAGCAATGTGCAGAGACATCCTGGATGAAAACCTGCTCCAGAGCACTCTTGACCTCAGACTGGGGTGACGATTAATTTTTCAGCAGGACAATGACTCTAAGCACACAGCCAAGATATCAAAGGAGTGTCTTCAGGACAACTCTGTGAACGTTCTTGAGTGGCCCAGCCAGAGCCCAGACCTGAATCCAATTGAACATCTCTGGAGAGATCTGAAAATGGCTGAGCAGTGACACTCCTCATCCAACCTGACAGAGCTTGAGAGGTGCTGCAAAGAGGAATGGGCAAAACTGCCCAAAGATAGGTGCGCCAAGGTTAATCATCATAGTCAAGAAGACTTGAGGCTGTAATTGCTGCCAAAGGTGCATCAATAAAAATACTGAGCAAAGGGTGTGAATACTTACGTACGTGTGATTTCTTAGGTTTTTTTTTTATTTATTACTATTTTCAATATATTTCCAAAAAAAAAAAAAAAATGTATTTCATGTCGTCATTATGGGGTGTTGTGAGTAGAATTTTTAGGGAAAAAATTAATTTACTCCATTTTTTAAAAAAGGCTATAACATAAAATGTGGAAAAAGTGAAGCACTGTTAATCCTTTCCAGATGTACTGTATTAATAAAGCTTGATTATAACAGAAACAGGTTAGCCCTTGCGTATCGCGACAGACTTGTAGAAGATGACCGCAAACCTTTAGGACAAATTCTTTAAACATAATCTGGACAAATATTAGCACTTGATCTGCAATGAGTTCATCTTGAAAGCCTAATGTTCAAGTCCGTAGCACACTTCCTCGCATCACAGATTCAATGAATGAATATTTTTTTTTACCTATTTAATAAGTAAACCACAGCTGGCTTTGATGTGGAATATTTTGTAAAATATGACATGAGCAGAGCATCCAATGATACACAGCCAAAGTGTCTATTGTAGTGCCAACAAATACTGAAATTAAAGCTCTAAAACTGTAAGTTTTCCCATCTGAAAGATCGCCACTGACTGTGTATATACATAAAACCACAAATCACACTAATGTTCCGCCCTTTTAAGTTCACTTTATAGGCTTTTTGTTCAGATATTTTACAGCAGTGTTATATACAATTGCAATTTTATTTTTGTTCACATGTTTCCAGAGTCTATGATTATCTTAATTATTATTGCTGTGTTGCTCATATCTATTGGCTTAGCTATCCATGCGTAGCTGAATTGGTATACTGAACTTCTGTTGGTACGTAGCATCTCTGCCATTGATTAATATAAGTCACGTGATCATAAGGCCTAGTTAAAAATAATGAAGCCAAAGTGTGACATAACCATCAAAATTTAAAAGTGGTCTTTTTTGTAAAATGTTATTTTAGGTAAGGTTATATATCAAAGTTTCAATATTTCTATTGGTCTCATTTCAGTCATTGCTAGAGATTATCAGTGCATATATACTACAATGTGCTAGAGCGTAACGTTTGCGACAACAGTTGGCGGTATCTTCTTTAGTCTGCAGAAGCCTGAAACAAAGAAATTCTGTCCATTAGTTCCTGGTATTATTGAACAAGTAATACAATTATTCTATTGAAGCAAACTAGGGGATATAGCTAAGGTTTTAACACAAATCGACTTATTCTCAGTGTTACGCTTGCGACAGCTTTACCTTGCTTTAGAAACATGATGTTTTTTTTCTAGGAAATGACATTTCTACCTTTACAAAAATGTATTACTGTATGTTAATATGAAGCCCAAACAAACAAACTGACAAAATACAAGATTATTTCTTTAACATTCAACTTTAAATGATAATGCTAAATACTGATGAAAAAAGTGCTATTTTTGGGGTAAATTTCGTGCATATCTCTGGAACCGTGCGGAATTTTTCCATGAAATTTACCTGTCAAAGAGACTATAGGCAACTCGCAGATAAATCTGGATGGTGCTAAATAAAAAAATTGCTTGTTCATGACAAATGCAATGCAAATCAGCAGTTAGGCTTCATTATTTTTGAACTAGGCCATAAGGCTACGTACTTTTATTTTATATGTTTTATTTTTGTAAATTTGTGTTTTTAATGTTAAGCACTTTGGACATCAGTCGGTGCTGTAAAGCACTTTATAAATAAATGTTGATTGATTGATTCCTAAACTACGTTAACCACCACTAATCCTATCCATAACAATAGCCCCTAACAATAACATGGTTGTGCTATGTGCGAATGGATTTTGGGATTATAAATACGGCTACGTACAAACAGCCACTTCCTTATCAATTTATGGACCACAATGAAAATAACTGCTTGCACTTTGTTATCCATTTATTAGAATATCACTGTACATTATGTACAGTGTCACTGTAATAATAAATAAATCTTAATTAAACTTACTTCCACCATAAGTTGCCACTTGTGCATAGACACACCACTGAGTTCATTCATGATGAGTTTGTTGATGTCTTATAGTTTTCTAGTGATTTTCCCCATTATGTCTTTTCAAGTACTGGTCTTCTGACTTAAATAATGGGTCTCATTGACTTCTATTAATTGTTGTTAATAGTTTTAACATAAAATTTAAGGTCAGAAGACCAGTACTTGAAAAGACAGTCTCAACAGCCCTCCCCTGCCTTCACTGCGCAATGCGTCATTCGGAGCGTCAGCAGCGATTCATCGATCATCAGTTTCTGCTTAAAACTGACTTTAGAATGATGTAAGAGGCTTAACTTTGTCATCTGATGGTTAATACGAGTGAAGCGCTGCGAAGCTCGCTCTACGGTAGAAGGAAGCACAAACCGGAAATGACACAAAAATTCAGCCCCGGTGGAGAAAAAGCCACAAACCGGCAGACAACATTGTCGTAAAAAGCCACAAACCGACAGTAACGAACACAGAAATTATAAAGAGCAGTAGACACTGCCTTGGTTGCTGAGGTGCAAGAAATACGGCCACCATCTTGGAGCGGTTATCAGTGATTTTATCACAAGGCACAGTGAAGGTTTGATTTTATAATATTTTCTTTTTAATCTTTCTAACGTAATAGCTGAAAGGTTTTAGCCATGCTCATGCTCCACCAAAGCATTTACTAAAAAAAAAAAATATAAAAAAAAATAAGTCTGAAGGACCTAAATGACATGGTGAGATTCCCCTTCATAGATTTGGGTGTAGAGTCAGAGTCAGGCGTGCTGCTGTGGCGCTCTGATAGCTCCCCCATCTTTTATTATGAAATAATGCTGAATTTATGCGGAAATGATTGTTGCACAAAAGCTTCAGATATCTGTCGCTGAGATAGATGATGACTGGAGTGCAGTTTTAAGCAGAAGCCAAACGATTATCATCGCTGCCGATGCTCCGAAATGACGCACGCGCACTGAAGGCAGGGGGACCGTTCAGACTGCGAACTATGCCAAACGCGCGTTGCATTATGCATCCTGAAAGCTCCCTGAAGTTAAACTTTACCTTTGTTTGTTGCGGTTCTTCCACACTCTTCCTGATTTAGGTTTGCCGAGAGAAATAATTAGATTTGGTTTCCCCAGTGACACCAGACGCGGTTTTTTGTTTGGTGTGGGACCAAGCTGAGCAGAGGTTGTCTTGGGCTGAGCCGGTGTCATTTCGGACAGAGCTGGTGTCGGTTCGGGCTCAAACAGAGGACAGTCTCCGCTGCCATTGGGCTTCTCCGTGTCTGCAGCAGGTTCTGAAGCTCCGTACTGTTCCTCAGCAGAAGCGCCATGTTTGGCCTCAGACTCCTCTTGGCTGATCACTGACCTCCTGCTTGCTGTTCTCCGTGGAGCTGCTACCGGAGCTCCTAACCTAAGACCGCTACGAGTCCGTCTACTGTCCGCCGGTGGATCCTGTAAGTTCTCGTCAACGTGGTCGGCCTGTAATACAGCTGCCTGCCTCTTCGACATGTCAAATTAATTACGAGCACCGTATTATTCCAAAACACACTTATTCTTTACCCACGTGTAGACAGGCTTACTTCCGCCTTCTTCCTGGTCGCCGTCTTCTTCTTCTTAATGATTTCCGGCAGGCTATACGCTAAACAAGCGTAATGCTGCCCCATCCGGTCAACATGAACTTATACTTTATATACAGAATATTTTATGTTCTGACGTAGAAGTTGGTGGAGCGAAACCTTATAACAACTCTATCCGTCAAATGCGAATTCTGTCCGGAGGAAAAAATAGACTGATTTGAGAAGGTTGTTAACCCAATCTCTGAAATCGTCTTCTTTGGCGTTTACCGGCAGCCGGCATCCTTTTTTTGGTGCATTGCTGCCACCTGCTGCATCAGTCCATTACAGTTGTACTAAATCCTCAACTTCAATTTCAATTTATTTCATTTATATCAATCAATCAATCAATCAATTTTATTTATATAGCGCCAAATCACAACAAACAGTTGCCCCAAGGCGCTTTATATTGTAAGGCAAGGCCATACAATAATTACGGAAAAACCCCAACGGTCAAAACGACCCCCTGTAAGCAAGCACTTGGCGACAGTGGGAAGGAAAAACTCCCTTTTAACAGGAAGAAACATCCAGCAGAACCAGGCTCAGGGAGGGGCAGTCTTCTGCTGGGACTGGTTGGGGCTGAGGGAGAGAACCAGGAAAAAGACATGCTGTGGAGGGGAGCAGAGATCAGTCACTAATGATTAAATGCAGAGTGGTGCATACAGAGCAAAAAGAGAAAGAAACACTCACTCCATCATGGGAACCCCCCAGCAGTCTAAGTCTATAGCAGCATAACTAAGGGATGGTTCAGGGTCACCTGATCCAGCCCTAACTATAAGCTTTAGCAAAAAGGAAAGTTTTAAGCCTAATCTTAAAAGTAGAGAGGGTGTCTGTCTCCCTGATCTGAATTGGGAGCTGGTTCCACAGGAGAGGAGCCTGAAAGCTGAAGGCTCTGCCTCCCATTCTACTCTTACAAACCCTAGGAACTACAAGTAAGCCTGCAGTCTGAGAGCGAAGCGCTCTATTGGGGTGATATGGTACTATGAGGTCCCTAAGATAAGATGGGACCTGATTATTCAAAACCTTATAAGTAAGAAGAATAATTTTAAATTCTATTCTAGAATTAACAGGAAGCCAATGAAGAGAGGCCAATATGGGTGAGATATGCTCTCTCCTTCTAGTCCCCGTTAGTACTCTAGCTGCAGCATTTTGAATTAACTGAAGGCTTTTCAGGGAACTTTTAGGACAACCTGATAATAATGAATTACAATAGTCCAGCCTAGAGGAAATAAATGCATGAATTAGTTTTTCAGCATCACTCTGAGACAAGACCTTTCTAATTTTAGAGATACTGCATAAATGCAAAAAAGCAGTCCTACATATTTGTTTAATATGCGCATTGAATGACATATCCTGATCAAAAATGACTCCAAGATTTCTCACAGTATTACTAGAGGTCAGGGTAATGCCATCCAGAGTAAGGATCTGGTCAGACACCATGTTTCTAAGATTTGCGGGGCCAAGTACAATAACTTCAGTTTTATCTGAGTTTAAAAGCAGGAAATTAGAGGTCATCCATGTCTTTGTCTGTAAGACAATCCTGCAGTTTAGCTAATTGGTGTGTGTCCTCTGGCTTCATGGATAGATAAAGCTGGGTATCATCTGCGTAACAATTAAAATTTAAGCAATGCTGTCTAATAATACTGCCTAAAGGAAGCATGTATAAAGTGAATAAAATTGGTCCTAGCACAGAACCTTGTGGAACTCCATAATTAACCTTAGTCTGTGAGGAAGATTCCCCATTTACATGAACAAATTGTAATCTATTAGATAAATATGATTCAAACCACTGCAGCGCAGTGCCTTTAATACCTACGGCATGCTCTAATCTCTGTAATAAAATTTTATGGTCAACAGTATCAAAAGCAGCACTGAGGTCTAACAGAACAAGCACAGAGATGAGTCCACTGTCTGAGGCCATAAGAAGATCATTTGTAACCTTCACTAATGCTGTTTCTGTACTATGATGAATTCTAAACCCTGACTGAAACTCTTCAAATAGACCATTCCTCTGCAGATGATCAGTTAGCTGTTTTACAACTACCCTTTCAAGAATTTTTGAAAGAAAAGGAAGGGTGGTACACAGCCTTCCTGTGTACTAGTTGACACAGGAAGGCTGCTCCTTTCATGGATTCTGACTGGTGAAAGCTCCAACACCTGTGCCAATAAACATCCTCAGTTTGACCTTAAAACATAAAAAAAAGGCCATTCTTAGCACATTCAAGATGCTATGATGAATTCTAAAACATGACTGAAACTCTTCAAATAGACCATTCCTCTGCAGATGATCAGTTAGCTGTTTTACAACTACCCTTTCAAGAATTTTTGAGAGAAAAGGAAGGTTGGAGATTAGCCTATAATTAGCTAAGATAGCTGGGTCAAGTGATGGCTTTTTAAGTAATGGTTTAATTACTGCCACCTTAAAAGCCTGTGGTACATAGCCAACTAATAAAGACAGATTGATCATATTTAAGATCGAAGCATTAAATAATGGTAGGGCTTCCTTGAGCAGCCTGGTAGGAATGGGGTCTAATAGACATGTTGATGGTTTGGATGAAGTAACTAATGAAAATAACTCAGACAGAACAATCGGAGAGAAAGAGTCTAACCAAATACTGGCGTCACTGAAAGCAGCCAAAGATAATGATACGTCTTTGGGATGGTTATGAGTAATTTTTTCTCTAATAGTTAAAATTTTATTAGCAAAGAAAGTCATGAAGTCATTACTAGTTAAAGTTAAAGGAATACTCGGCTCAATAGAGCTCTGACTCTGTCAGCCTGGCTACAGTGCTGAAAAGAAACCTGGGGTTGTTCTTATTTTTGAATGAATGAATGAAAACTGTTTATTTCGAACATTTGATACAACAACAATTACAAGATAGATCAGTAAAGACAACAAAAAAGTTCCTACTGTGTACCCAACATGTCCGAAAAAGGGTAGGGTGAAGCATCAGCTTATTTATCCCTACCCCTTCTTCCCCACAACCAGTAATACCCTTTGCCACATATACACAGATTCCTACACACCTAAACCGATATCAATATATATATATATATATATATATATATATATATATATATATATATATATATATACACACATACATACACATATATATATATACACACACACATACACATATATATATATACACACACACATCAACATACATACACATATATACACATATATATACACAAACATAAATATACACCTACACATACCTACTTACATACAAAATACTATATATTTACAAGCCGAAGCAAAAAACAAAAACACCCTAACCCTCATTACCCTTCCTCCTCCCTATACCTAGAAAAAAAACATATTTTTGTACCGCTGTTTGAACTGGTTCATGCTTGGACATTGTTTGAGCCCCACTCCCAATCTGTTCCACATCCTCACCCCACAGACAGAAATACAGAAACCTTTTAATGTTGTTCGTGCCCACTGATGCTTTAAATTAAATTTCCCCCTCAGACTGTAATCCCCTGATCATATAGCGCCAAATCACAACAAAGTTGCCTCAAGGCGCTTCACACAAGTAAGGTCTAACCTTACCAACCCCCAGAGCAAGCACACAGGTGACAGTGGTAAGGAAAAACTCCCTCTGATGATTTGCGGAAGAAACCTCAAGCAGACCAGACTCAAAGGGGTGACGCTCTGCTTGGGCCATGGTACTGACACAATTAACAACTGACCCAGAATTTAGATAATGTTGAGGCCGCGGCCCACTCAGTTTCCTAATAAAATATAATTAAAAGAGTAAAATGCATAGTACCATACTATGGCAGTGTGCTAGCCATACGAAAGAGAAACTAAGTGTGTCTTAAGTCTGGACTTGAAAGTCTCCACAGAATCTGACTGTTTTATTGACGCAGGGAGATCATTCCACAGAACAGGGGCACGATAAGAGAAAGCTCTATGACCTGCAGACCTCTTATTCACCCTAGGGACACAAAGCAGTCCTGCACCCTGAGAACGCAAAGCCTGGGCCGGTACGCAAGGTTTAATTAGGTCAGCTAAGTAGGGAAGTGCCAGTCCGTGAACAATTTTGTCAGTGTGATGAATGACACACGAGCCTAGGCTGAGCGTTAACTGGTCAAATTGATGCCGATGTCTCACTGGACCAAGAACCATCATTTCAGTCTTATCAGAGTTTAAAAATAGGAAGTTTCTAGACATCCAACTTCTCATTGATGCAAGGCAGTCTTCTAAGGATTTTATGTGAACAAGATTACCAGCAGTTATCGGCATGTATAACTGAGTATCATCAGCATACCAGTGAAAGGTAATCCCAAAACGCCGTAATATGTGCCCAAGGGGAGAAGCAGGGGGCCTAAGATGGACCCCTGTGAAACCCCAAATTTCATGTCACTAAGGTTAGAAGTAGTGTTACTGTACAAAACACAGTGAGAACGACTGGTCAAGTATGATGCAGCCATGCAAGGGCACTCCCAGTAATCCCAAAATGATTTTCCTGTTGTGAAGGTGTCGTAGCACGGACCCACAACAGGGGGCGCAAATGAACGGACAATGAGTAAGCCAAAAGGTAACAATTTAATGTTGTGATAATACACAACGAAATGTGTCGTAATTCTCACAGTCAATAAACACCAGGTGACGTGTGGGCAGGCTCGAAGATAGAAGACGCCCGACGAGAGAGAAGCCGCGTCCCACACGGCCTCCACCACCAACGGTCTGAAGAACACCGGAGCCGCCAAGTCCCGAGTCCCCAGGTGGCCTCTGTCTTCGGCTGTCGACCCTGGTACTGCTGGCAGAAAACAGAAAGATGATGTATGAGTGTGAGTCCACACACTCAGTAATTTACAGTCCAAACACAGTTGGGAGGGAGCACCTCCACCTCCAAATCCCACACACTCGTGCAGCTCCTGGTCAACCACTTATCGGTTTTGGAGTGTGAGGCGAAGCCGTCGCAGTCACACCAAACGCCAAAAATCCCAGATAAGGAATACCAACAGGAAAAACAGCTGCAAAACAGATCAGATTATTATTCGCAATAATCACAGCAGAGAAGTGTACCTTGGTACTGGTAGTCGATTTCTCGGCGGGGAGGTGGAGTTGCAGAGTCCGGCTTTTATGGTAGTGATGATAACGAGTGACAGCTGGTGCAGAGGATGAGTGACAGCTGTCACTTCTTCTGGGTCTGGCGCCCTCTCGTGCTTGGAGCCCGCACTCCAAGCAGGGCGCCCTCTGGTGGTGGTGGGCCAGCAGTACCTCCTCTTCAGCGGCCCACACAACATTTCCAGCCTATCAAGTAGAATATGATGATCCATGGTATCAAATGCAGCACTGAGATCTAACAGCACCAGAACCGTAGTGGTGTCCGAATCCATTGTAAGCAGAAGATCATTCACCACTTTAGTGAGAGCTGTCTCTGTGGAGTGATATTTTGTAAATGCAGACTGCATTGGCTCAAAGAGCTTATTCTCAGTAAGATAGTCCACGAGCTGCCGTGACACCACTTTTTCCAGAATTTTAGAGCAAAATGATAGATTTGATATTGGCCAATAGTTTTTAAATACACTAGGGTCAAGATTAGGTTTCTTAAGTAATGGTTTAATCACTGCAGATTTGAAAAAATTTCGGAACAGATCCAGAAATTAAAGAAAGATTAATAATTTCCAGAACAGTCGACCCAAGAGTGGACCACAGGTCCTTAAACAGTTTTGTTGGTATAGGATCAAATAAGCAGGTTGTGCTTTTTGTTGACGTTACGAGTTTTGTCAGCATGCCGAGTGAGATACTATCAAATTCTGTAAATCTAGGTAATACCTCAGTTATGGCACCCACCTCAATAGCAGGGTGTGGTGGCTGGGTTGAGGCATGCTGGAATATGTTTAACCTGATGTCTTCTATTTTCTTCTCAAAGGAATCCAGGAAATCTTGTGCTGTAAAAGGAGACGGAACTGCAGGTGGTTGTCCATGAATAAGTGTTGCCACCGTGTTGAACAAGAACTTTGAGTTATGCTTGTTTTTGTTGATCAAATCAGAGTAGTAGGTCCGCTTTGTAGCCAATAATGCATGCTTATAGTCTAGGATAGCATCATGCCACGCAAAGTGGAATAAATCTAATTTTGAACGACGACATTTCCATTCTAGACCTCTTGCCTTATGCTTGAGGTCACGCAGGTAATCATTGAACCAAGGTGACTGATTTGGGGGAGCGCAGTTTTAACACAGGTGGCACAATCATGTCGAGTGTAGTTTTGAGCACTGAGTTTAAACTATCTACAAGACTGTTTAATGATTGGGTATTTGCCAAATGTGAAGTGAAGACATCAGGCAGTCTAGCTTCAAGTTCAGTCTTAGTTGAGGAGTTGATGCATCGCTGTAGTAATAAATAAGGTTGCTGTTCCACTAAACACGGCACTGTAGATGATGGGATCCCTAAATTCCTTGTAATTGAACATTGAGAAACATTGTTCTTAAACTGTTGGACTGTTTTTTCATGCAGTTGTTCACAAAGTGGTGATCCTCATCCCATCTTTGCTTGTGAATGGCTGAGACTTTTGGGGATGCTTCTTTTATACCCAGTCAGTGTCCTCAGTTCCCAAACGCTTACTGAGTGTTGTTAGAAGGAAAAGTGATGTAACACAGTGGTAAACATACCACTGTCCCAACGTTTTTAAAACATGTTGCAGGCATCCATTTAAAAATGAGAAAATATTTGCACAAAAACAATAAAGTTTATCAGTTCGAACATTAAATATGTTGTCTTTGTGGTGTATTCAATTGAATATAGGTTGAAGAGGATTTGCAAATCATTGTATTCTGTTTTTATTTACATTTTACACAACATCCCAACTTCATTGGAATTGGGGTTGTACACACAGAAAGGGTAAACTCAGTGCACAACAATCTACCCGTTTTTTGCACATGTGCAGACAGCGAATATACAAATCTGGTACAGGCGTAACCTCAGTCCATGAAAATGCTCAATCCGGCTTGCTTCCAGACTGGTTTGTAAAGTGCAGACATGGCAACCCACCCAAAAACGAAAGTAAAGAACTACTGTATGCATACATATAAAACAAAAATTAACAAAATCGTGAAGACCCTTATGACCAGATTAGAGTCTTGTCCACCCCACTGTCTGGAGCACATGAACCCCCACCGAAAGGTAAAAATAGGGATTGTGATTTTTAATTTTTTTGCTCAGCCGTAATTTGTGAATTTTAAAAGGAAATATGGTGCTTTTTATATATTTGAAAAAAAAAAAAATCCCACACATGCGGAGGTTTTGGTGGGTGTAAAGGATTTTACAGGCTTTTTCACTTTCACTGAAAATTGCTATAAAATGTGTAGATTGTGAGGCTAGTTCATATTTGAACTGTTTCACATTCAAACTGCATGTACAGATTCCCTTCAGATCTGAACAGAAGAAAAACTTGGGAAAATAAAGTCAGCCATGTGGGATGGAAGCAACTTCATCATCAAAGCTTTGCGAGGTAAATTTATTGTTCAGTCCCATGTACAGTAAAACTCACCTAAACCGTCATTGTATAAACCGGATATTCGCAGTCAACAGACAAAAACAGTCTAAAAGTTTCTGTATTGTTTTCCATGTAATAAACACTGTATAACAGATTTTCTATAACGGATTATCACTCACATCGGATAAAATGTCCCGTCTGATCACAATGTATTTCCATTAAAAACCCCTAGCAGTCTGGACGTGCACAGTTACAGAGGTACAAATTAAAGTTCAGCACTGACACTCGCTGATTTGAGGTAAATGGGACTGGAGTCATTTCGGTGATTAAAAGCCAGACCATTAATTTTTTTCACACCATACTCAGACTTGGACCCACAGCCTGACGTGCACCTGTTAAATCAGACACAAAAGGCTGTGAATTGACACTTTTCTGCTTTCACTCTTTCATATTTTAATAGTTTTTGCATTGCATACACTGATTACAAATGGTTCAGAAAAGTCCACAACTTTACAACACCAAGTGGAAAAAGATGAAATTGTACAGCTTACCTTTGATTTGGAGGTGATGATTGTAGAAAGAAAAGCTTGTTGAGGGTCAAATTAGTTAAGAATAAAGCATAATCCAACTATGGAGAACTTTAAAACTGTCACGCATGTCATTGTATGACACGGAGTTACAGATCCGCAGAAGCATAAAATCAGGCTTTAAATTCATTAAATAAATCATCATAAATTGTAATTTTTTGTAAATTTGATAGCTTAACTATTTTTATATTTATTTTTATATTTATTTTGATAGCACCTGTACCTGGATGTGTTGCTGTATGTGGTTAAATGATTAAAAAAAAATGTTGAAAACATAAAAGGTCCATTCAGTAGTTCAGCGCAGTTGGACCCAAAATGGCGCCGTGTTCTGAGTTGAGACCACTCTCTCCATTAAGGCACTCTAGTCTCCTGTAGACTGTCTTTATCCAGTTGTTAAGCTCTGACGTTACGCATCACGTGATAAATCTGTTTCCGGGTCCAAAGACCTGCAAGTTTCCAGTTAAAGTTACGTCTGTATGATCCTTTTAAGGATCGACAGTTTAAGTTTAGTTTGTGCTTACAATGTGTGCAGACCTCCGTCCCTCCCTTCTCCGCTTCTGCCTCCGTTAACTGCATTCGTCTGTTTCTAAGGTAAGAACACTTAATAAAACTTTTTTCTTTTACTTTATATATTTTATTATGCACAGGTAAAATATACATGTCTGTTTGTTAATAAAAAATTACTTTTTCATAATTTAGAGTGATTTGGGGATGTTAGACAAGTCTGGAACGGCTTAAAATTATTTTAGTTATTTTCAATGGGGTAAATTCATTTGAAATATGAGCAGATTGACTTATGAGCTTGGTAAAGTAAGTCCCTTCAGCTGCTCCCTTGTTTGCACTTGGGGTCGCCACAGCAAATCCAAGGTGGATCTGCATGTTGAATTGGCACAAGTTTTACGCCGGATGCCCTTCCTGACGCAACTCCACATTACATGGAGAAATGTGGCAGGGGTGGGATTTGAACCCGGAACCTTCTGAACTGAAACCAAGCGCATTAACCACTTGGCCACCACCCCTGCTCACTTATGAGCTTGGTCACGGAACAAATTAAACTCGTAAATCAGGGTTCCACTGTACTACTAAATTGTAATTTTTTTTTTTATGTTTTTCATCGCGTTAATAAGAGGCTGCATCCATGAAACCCTGAAAACTTGCTAAAAGAAATATTACCAATGATCCATGTCTGCTACGGTTAACCTGCGTGGAATTTAATGCACGCAAACCCAATTTCAGACAACTTATATATATTACTCTGGAACATAGAGGACAACCAGTGTTGTAAAGGACAATAAACAGGACGTTAAAGTGCAAACTTCACTTTCCCCCCGAACGACAAGCTCACAGCAACTTCCATTGAAAATAACGGAGAAACAACCTGAGCGTCTGGCATTTTTACATAAAACAAACACAATAACAACATCTAAAAACCCAGTTAATATATCCAGGAGAGTTTTCGGAACAATATACAAAGAGTTTTATGTTGCGATGTTAATGCTGTTGTCCGTGTGCAACGGTTTAAGTGCAGCCTGATCAGAGCATCTCAGTGCAGTTCTCAGTGTTAATGACAGCGCGCCTTTTTTGTTTGGACCCGGAAGTTGAAAATCACATGATGCGTTACATCACACTTAACAACCGGATTTTTGCCCCAAGATGGCACCATGAGTCACGTGACCGATTTTTTTTTTTTTTTTTTTCGACTCGTCATATCGCCACTCTCTAATCCGGTTGTTAAGTGTGATGTAACGCATCATGTGATTTTCAACTTCCGGGTCCAAACAAAAAAGGCACGCTGTCATGTCAGACGCTCTGATCAGGTTGCACACGGACAACAGCATTAACATCGCAACATAAAACTCTTTGAAGTTGCTGTGAGCTTGTCGTTTGGGGGGAAAGTGAAGTTTACACTTTAACGTCCTGTTTATTGTCCTTTACAACACTGTTTGTCCTCTATGTTCCAGAGTAATATATATAAGTTGTCTGAAATTTGGTTTGCGTTTATTAAATTCCAAGCAGGTTAAACGTAGCAGACATGGATCATTGCTAATATTTGTTTTAGCAAGTTTTCAGGGTCTCATGGATGCAGCCTCTTATTAACATGATGAAAAACATTAAAAAAAATTACATTTTAGTAGTACAGTGGAACCTTGATTTACGAATTTAATTTGTTCAGTGACCAAGCTCATGAGTAATCAGCTCATATTTCAAATGAATTTTCCCCATTGAAAATAACTAAAATAATTTTAATCCGTTCCAGCCTTGTAAATCACTCTAAATTATGAATATATATATATATATGTTTTTTTTAACAAACAGACGTATATTTTACCTGTGCATAATAAAATATATAAAGTAAAAGAAAAAAGTTTTATTAAGTGTTCTTACCTTAGAAACAGACGAATGCAGTTAACGGAGGCGGAAGCGAAGAAGGGAGGGACGGAGGTCTGCACACACTGTAAGCACAAACTAAACGTAAACTGTAGATCCTTAAAACAATCATATAGATGTAACTTTAATTGTAAAGTTGCAGGTCTTTGGACCCGGAAACAGATTTATCATGTGATGCATAACATCAGAGCTTAACAACTGGATAGCGTTGGCTTTTAATGTGTCTGCATGTAAATCCAGCTATGTTATTTATTTATTCGCTGAAAATACCGGGTTGTTGTGCATTTGGATGCAAAAATAGACACAACAAGGGCTTCAAGATGTACAGATTCCCTTCAGACCTGAACAGAAGAAAAATTTGGTAAAATAAAGTCAGCCATGTGGGATGGATGCCGACATCATCATCAAAGCTTTGCCAGGTATATTTATTGTTCAGTCCCATGTACAGTAAAACTCAACTAAACCATCTTCATATAAACCAGATATTCACAGTCACCGGACAAAAAAAGTCCCAAAGTTTTTGTTTTATTTTCCATGTAATAAACACCGCACATAACAGATTTTGGATAACAGATTTTTCCCTCACATCGGACAAATGTCCCGTCTGATCACAATGTATTTCCATTAAAAACTCTGAGCAGTCTGGACGTGCAGAGGTACAAATTAAAGTTCAGCTCTGACACTCGCTGATTTGTGGAAAGTGGGAGAGGAATAATTTCTGTGATTAAAAGACCAGCCGTTTAGTTTTTCAAATGGTGTTCAGACTCGGACCCGCAGCCTGACGTGCACCTGTTAAACACAAAAGGCTATGATTTGACACTTTTCTGCTTTTAATCCATCTGCCATATTATAATAGTTGTTACAGCACGCACGCTAATAAATGGATCAGAAAAGTCCACACATTTACAGCACAAAGTCGGTAAAAGAGGAAATTGTACAGCTTACCTTTGATTTGGAGGTGATTATTGTAGAAAGAAAAGCTTGTTGAGGGTCAAATTAGTCCAGAATAAAGCCTAATCCAGTGACGGAGAACTTTAAAACTGTCATGTATGACACGGAGTTACAGAGCTGCAGGAGCATACATCAGGCTTTAAATTCATTAAATAAATCATCATAAATTATACATTTTTGTAAATTTGATAGCTTAATTGTATTTATATTTATTTTGATAGCTTCTGTACCTGGATGTGTTGCTGTATGTGGTTAAATGATTTACAAAATGTTGAAAACATAAAAGGTTCATTCAGTAGTTCAGCGCAGTCGGACCCAAAATGGCGCCATGTTCTGAGTTGACGCCACTCTCTCAATTAAGGCACTCTAGTCTCCTGTAGACCGCAGCGCCCTCTGGTGGTCAGCGAGTGAATGGCGTGTTTGGTTGTCTGGTGAAACTCCTCTTCGGTCACGCAAGAATGACGCCACGTGAATTTGTTTCCGCGTCTCCTGACCTCCTCAGACAGAGTAGTCAGCGAGAAGTAAAAGCTGAATGGAACGATAGGTTATTTTAATTTTAACAGTGTGTTTGAAAGGGGAGAGGTGTTTGGTGAAGAGTCGACATGTTTGTGCTCAGAACGCTCCTCCTGCTGCTGCTGTGTGAATACTCAGTAAGTAGAGCTTTTCACTCTAAAAATATTTTTTAAAGCCAATAAAATCCAAATTACCGATTGGATCCTGCTGTCTTGCTTTGACATTCATTGTTTCCTGGTTTTATATGCAGATACACACGTAATCTTACGTACAAACATCGTCCGCACGTTATTACTATAAATAAAGTTGGAAAGCTATTCAAAGATTAATAACTTCAAAGCGAATCTTTGTTTTAAATCAAATAACACCTCTTTCCAAACCGACTAAAACCGCCTTTTCCACCAAAATGAGACGTCTTCCGTTCTTTGTAGAGGTGGGCGGATCGATCCTAATATCGATAACATCGATACCAACGCTGGTATTGATATTGAACAATCCTCGTGTAAAAAGATCGACACTCAAGCTTTTTTCTCTCCCGCACGCACTGACTATTGCGCACGCAGATTCATCAAAGTCTACTCTTTGTAAGAGCAGCGCTGCGCTGTGTCATACAACACGGAGCAGTACACCCTTGTATTGTGGTTTGTCAGCCCTCTACGTCAGGAGATTTTGTTTTAAGTGTGTTGTGATTTTTTTTTTTAACAAAAATGTTGATTGTGATAATAAAGTATTTTGTTGTCACGTACAATGTTTGGCGAAATTCTATCCTAGGTCTTTTGGATCCTTTGGATCTATGAAGCTTAAATATGAAAACGTATCTATCGGCGATACTGGGCCTGTATTTACTTGGTATCGGATCAATACCAAAATTCCCAGTATTGCCAACCTCTAGTTCTTTGTGTCGATCTTGACGTGCAGCTGGCTGAGAGACCGGAGCTCAGGGACCGTCAACAAATTGCCACGGTGAAAGGAAATGCTTTTATTAAAATGTAATAACTTCATATTTATGGTTTGTAGTGTCACCAAACTCACATCACACATCAGTGAGCTCCCACTAGTTGGACTACAACACTTAGATTAGAAAAATGTGTGATTATACAGTTTTGAAGATTTTTAATGTAATAAATTTTAATGAGATTTCAATAACTTTTTATTTATAGCTTATAGTGCAAACAAACGCATATCACACATCAGTGAACTCCCTCTGGTTATACTAAAACACTTAGATTGAAATAAAGTAAATTTACAAATACATTTGCAAACCTCCATTGTTTTTACAGTGCCCTCCAAAAGTATGGGCACATTTGGTATTTCATGCATTTTAATTTATTTATGCCATTTCAAATACAAAAAAGCAAAAAAGTACCAAAAAGCAGAGAATTGTCTGTTTCACACAGATTTACCATAGACTGCCATACTGTTTGTATTTCTTCATAACTGATGTACGGTAAATAAAGTCCAAGACATATTCAGTGACTTGGAAATGTTCATGTATCCACTCCCTGACTTGTCTCAAGGAAACTGATGGAGTTTTCACAACAGATAGATATTAGCCCATGGAAGACTCTGTTAAATTTTGGAGGTTATCTGGATTCTGGATCAAGAGGTCACTTTATATAGGCTTTGAAGGATTATGCCAAAACTACTTCATGGATTTTCACCAGATTTGCAACACAGATAGATATTAGGGTATGGAAGACTCCACTGAAATTTTGAGGTGATCCGGATCTGGTTTCTGGCTCAGGATTTGTTGGGGATAATCTGGATCAATATGTAGGTTCTGCAGCAGAAAGATACATCACAATGTCAAACCAAGATCAGGAATTTATCATGATCAGTTGGACCATCATTCTGGATGTGTGAAATACCAAGTATGCCAATAGTTTTGGAGGACACTGTATAACCTATTAGTAAAAAGATGTACAGTCACTTTTGTGATTTTATGCAATGTTGCTTAGTTTTCTTTGTTTTGAGGTTTCTAAATGATATAAAATATGTGATCTGATCACATTCAAACAACTGTGAACCTGTGACTTTTGTAGTTGCACTACAAACAATAAATAAAAAAAATACTGAGATTTTATTGAAATTTATTAAATTAAAAATCTGTAAAATTGTATAAAAATCCTTTTTTTTTTTCCAATCTAAGTGCTGTAGTACAACCAGGGGGAGTATATTGATGTGTGATGTGAGTTTGGTGGCACTACAAGCTTTAAATAAAAAGTTAGAGATTGTATTCAAATTTATTGGAATAAAAAAATCCCTGAAATTATATATTAGTACAGTTTTACAATCTAGGTGCTGTAAGGAGCTTATTGATGTATGATGTGAGTGTGGTTGCACTACAAGCTATAAATAAAAAGTTATTGAGATTGTATTCAAATTTATTGAAATAAAAAAAAAATCCTTGACATTATACAATAGTACATTTTTCCAATCTAAATCTTGTAGTACAACGTGAATGAGCTCATTGATGTGTGATGTGAGTGTGGTGGCACTATAAACCATAAATGTGATGTGATTGAGTTTTTATCAAAGCATTTCCTTTCACTGTAGTAATTTGTTGACAGTCCCTGAGATCTGGTCTTGCAGCCTTCTGCACGTCAAGTAATTCACAAAGAACAGAGGATGCGTCATTTTGGGGGGAAAATGGTTTTGGTCGGTTGCAGTTTGTTGTCTGTGTTGCAACATTTGGAAAGAGGTGTCCTTTGATTTAAAACAATGATTCGCTTTGAAGTTATTGATTCCGGAAGAACGAATTTTTGAATATCTTTGCAACTGTTATAGTTACTTTATAATGTTGTTGTTACACTCATTATCCTTATTCTTTCATTAGCACAACACTTTTAATTATGATTGTTGAAGACAAAAATTGTTATTGGTTTCTGTCAAACTGTTTTATATCTTTTGAAATGCATCGTTTTCGAGAGGACTTGACATGTCACATGTTGCACTTAATGACGCGACTTAAAAATAATTAAGAGTTGATGCCTTCTTCCAAACATTTGATGTAGTGGTTTTTGTAATCTGATGTTCAGGAGCCTGCAAGTGTTGCAGCATGAAATGTGATGGGGATTTAAAAAATAAGAAATTTGTCTCGTCTCTGATTATTAGTATTTAAACAAAAGGTTAATGCTGGCATAAAGGAATGCCACTCATATAACGCAGGAATATGTGCAATAGAACAGAAACAAGACAAAATTGAACAACTCTTACATATGTTGTTGATACATTTTTTTGTATTTTTCATTTCACTGCTACATACGACCACAGCCAAACAACCTCAATGTCCATCTTACAAAAAGCAATTTTCTTTGCTCTCCCGGCCATTTTTTTTCCGGTGAGGAACACAAACAGCAAATGTTGCCATATGCGGTTAATTGAGTGCATTTCTGAGTGTGCACAAACCCTGTGCTTTAATAAATAGAGCTGGTATTATTAAAGCTCGTAGCTGGTACTTACTGATGTGTGTATGAACGGCACCTACCAGTTTGGTAGATATGTTTTTTTTTTTTTTTTTTTTTTTTTGTGCTTACACACATGCTAAATTTTGTTCGTACAACAGCATTTAGAACTTGTTCTATGAAGAGTCTGATCACTGAGGGGCCCAGTGACATCATCAAAGTCAAAGTCGGCTTTATTGTCAATTCTTCACATGTACTAGACATACAAGGAATCAAAATTTCGTTTCTCACCTTCCCTCGGTGAGGACAGGACAAGACATTTCGACAGTAAGGGCAAGTATTTAGTATTTACAGTGTAGTGTCTGAGGTAATAGTAAAAGTAAAAGTGGAAATTGCAACATTACCTAGTTAACACTTTTTAACCTGATAAACTCCACCACCCGAGTTTCTAAGACTGTGGAAGAAGTTACAGACATGAAAAATATGAGTAGATTTTTAAAATCATTACAGCGATTGTTCCCCTCTTCATGCCCTATGACTGCTGGGATAGGCTCCAGCCCCCCCCCCCCGCCGTGACTCTTAATTGGAGTAAACAGGTATAGAAAATGGATGGATGGATTCCAGCGATTGAAAAAAAAAAGTCACATTCTGCTCTTCATTTTTCCAAATGCTCCTCAGCTAAATCAACACAGATCTCTGTGACTCACAAGATCTGGATTATAAAAAAAAAATTTAACAAAGCAAATGCTGATGTGATGCTTTGCACCTTTAATAATTTTTTTTTGCACAGACTTCTGTGTTGCATTGGCGTTTCTCCTTCTCTCCAAACGTTGTTGCAAGTTTTTAATGTATTTAAATATTTTAGTATATCTTTTAAAAAATGTTCAGCATGATGTGTGCATTCAGGTAAATGCCATCAGCTGACGGCTGCATCAGCTAAACGAACCGGTGGGAAAAAAAACACATGCGCACACACACATCAAACTGATTGGATCGTGTAAAAATTACGTTGCAAGAAAAGGTCACAGAAGATGTAGAGTGTGGAATAAAAGTCTGCAGTGATCTTGAATATTTGAGTAGTAATGCAGCTCTGTAAATACACACACACCCGTGACCGCGTGCACGTGATACTGGCGGTGCGTTTCACGTTACGCCCACATTCCACCTGATTCTGACAGTCACATGGTTACTTTTAAGAGGTGGTGATGGGCTGGTTGTCTGTTTGGATGGTTGCTGTAGTTCTGTAGTAAGGTGCTATTGTGATATAAGGTCACTGCTGAAATCTTAACTTTGGAAATCATTTTTTGTGCATTTACTAACCAAAAGAGGAAGCGCTGTTCTGTTTCAGGGTTTTGATGACACATGACAGTCACATAAACTGTCTGCTTACACCAGACAAAACATCAACCTTCAACCTGATAATGACAAGTCATGCAGAATGATTAACTTTGACATGCAGTTGACTGCAATTATGTTGTAACAGTCTGTGTTGTATCGTTCCATCTTTCAGCTCGGTGCATCTCGTTCATTCACCATAGACTACCAGAATGACTGCTTTAAGAAAGATGGCGAAGAGTTTCGTTACATATCAGGAAGCATCCATTACAGCAGAATCCCCAGAGCCTATTGGAAAGATCGACTTCTCAAGATGTACATGGCCGGACTGAACGCCATTCAGACGTACGTTTATTTCACGTGAACACAAAAAGGCTTCATTCAGATGTTTTTTTTTTTTTTCTTTGATCACATGCTGTGTGAGAATGCTGCCATGTTCACTTCACAGTTACGGTTTGAAAATTTATATCTGCTTACACTTTGTTTGGTTCTCCATTCGGCTGCTCCCGTTTTGTGTTCGGGGTCGCCACAGCGGATACAACCAGATCCGCATTGATATTTGGCACAGGTTTTATGCCAGATGCCTTTCCTCACGCAACTCCAGTGTTACCTGGAGAAACACACACAGCCGCTGGTGTTCCAAAGAGGTCTCCCATCCAAGTACTAACCAGGTTAGTCACTGCTTAGCTTCTGAGGTCTGACGAGATCAGGCTGACACAGAGTAGATCAGCTGCTCATCTGCTTACACTTTGTAAGAATTTAAAATCTTCAGCTGTTTTAATGTTAGAAAGTAGAGTCCTCCCATTGTCACTGATTGCCATGGGAAAAATGAAACGTTTAAAAAGGTGTTCAAAACCATTTCTCCTTGGTGTGGAACACTTTAAAATGGTCAGAAAAGTTTTCTTCAAACAAAATAGAATAAGAGCTCTGACATTTAAAACAAACAGCTCACGGCTGTGATTCCAGCACATTATTTCATCAGTTTTCATAAATTCCATGATGGTTTTCATTTGTGAATCGACTCAGTGTTATTCTCATATGTTTCACATCTACTCTTGTTTACAGATATAACAAGTGTACTTCAGTGTGTACTTTGAGGGAGCTCCTGTCAGCTGATTACTGTTGTTATGGCCCTTCCTTTGTCGCTGACTAACTAGTCCCTGTATCTGTGTACTGCATATTCATCACACATTCACAAATGCATTTCAAGCGATTTTCAGGACGCATGCTATATCTCCTGCCACAAATGCGATTGTATATACAGTGCATCTGGAAAGTATTAACAGCGCTTCACTTTTTCCACAATTTTTGTTACAGACTTATTCCAAAATGGGTGAAATTCATATTGTTCTCAAAATTCTACACACATGACCCCATAATGACAATGTGAAAAAATGTTTTAAGATTTTTGCAAATTTATTAAAAATAAAAAAAATTAAAGAAATCACATGTACATAAGTATTCACAGCCTTTGCCATGAAGCTCAAAATTGAGCTCAGGTGCATCCTGTTTCCACTGATCATCCTTGAGATGTTTCTACAGCTTAATTGGAGTCCACCTGGGGTAAATTCAGTTGATTGGACATGATTTGGAAAGACACACACCTGTCTACATACAAGGTCCCACAGTTGACAGTGCAGAGCACAAACCAAGCATGAAGTCAAAGAAATTGCCTGTAAACCTCAGAGACAGGATTGTCTCGAGGCACAAATCTGAGGAAGGGTACAGAAACATTTCTGCTGCTTTGAAGATACCAATGAGCACAGTGGCCTTCATCATCCATAAATGGAAGATGTTTGGATCCATCAGGACTCTTCCTAGAGCTGGCCGCCCATCTAAACTTAGCGATCTGGGGAGAAGGGCCTTAGTCAGGGAGATGACCAAGAACCCGATGGTCACTCTGCTAGAGCTCCAGCATTCCTCTGTGGACAGAAGAGAACCTTCCTGAAGGACAACCATCTCTGCAGCAATCCACCAATCAGGCCTGTACGGTAGAGTGGCCAGATGGAAGCCACTCCTTAGTAAAAGGCACATGGCAGCCCACCTGGAGTTTGCCAAATGGCACCTGAAGGAGTTCAGACTGTTGATGTCGACACCAGAAATGCCTTTCATGAGTGACTACCGCTGATGCACACTGTATTGTAAATCCAGTTTATTATGTAAATATTTCAGCTGTAGGTAATACTCACATTTACTGTATTTTAAAGGTACATCCCTTGGAACTACCATGAGAAGATTCCAGGCCAGTATAACTTTAGTGGAGACAGGGACTTGGAGTATTTCCTTCAGCTGGCCCATGACATTGGTTTACTGGTAATTCTTCGGCCCGGACCCTACATATGTGCAGAGTGGGACATGGTGAGACACTCCATAAATGTGTCCTTGTACTTTGTGTATGTGAGAAATCAGAGCCTTACAAATTACAGTATTCAGTCAACTGTATTAGTTGTTATTGCTTATCGGTACATAATGTTAGAACTTTTATTTCTTTGAGATCGTCATGAAACACACAGAAATCAGTTGAAGTAATGTCCTCCTTAAAATAATTCATCCAAACTTAAAAAAAAAGAATTTGAATTATCTGTAGATAATTTTCATGCGGTAGGCGATGTTAGACCTCAGACCATCAGCTGTCTTTCTTTGTGTCAAATAGGGTGGCTTGCCTGCCTGGCTTCTAAACAAGAAAGACATTGTACTGCGGTCTTCAGATCCAGGTTAGAGCTTGAGTTTCTCAAATAATGTGCAAAATTTAATTTTGCAATATTTCTAATTTAGATTATTTTTTAATTTCATTTATTGTACAATACAGAGGTAATATTTTATTTTCATGCAGTGTAAGATGAGCACAGCTTCACAAATATTCATGTTCAACTGTAGAGCCCGACCGATATGGATTTTTTTGAGGCCGATGCCGATATTTGGATGAAAAAATGCAGATAATCGATAAATCAGCTGATCTGCCGATAGCCGATAAATCAGCCGATATGTATACAACCCCTGGCAAAAATTATGGAATCACCGGCCTCGGAGGATGTTCATTCAGTTGTTTAATTTTGTAGAAAAAAAGCAGATCACAGACATGACACAAAACTAAAGTCATTTCAAATGGCAACTTTCTGACTTTAAGAAACACTATTAGAAATCAGGAAAAAAATTGTGGCAGTCAGTAACGGTTACTTTTTTAGACCAAGCAGAGGGAAAAAAATATGGAATCAGTCAATTCTGAGGAAAAAATTATGGAATCATGAAAAACAAAAGAACGCTCCAGCACATCACTAGTATTTTGTTGCACCACCTCTGGCTTTTATAACAGCTTGCAGTCTCTGAGGCATGGACTTAATGAGTGACAAACAGTACTCTTCATCAATCTGGCTCCAACTTTCTCTGATTGCTGTTGCCAGATCAGCTTTGCAGGTTGGAGCCTTGTCATGGACCATTTTCTTCAACTTCCACCAAAGATTTTCAATTGGATTAAGATCTGGACTATTTGCAGGCCATGACATTGACCCTATGTGTCTTTTTGCAAGGAATGTTTTCACAGTTTTTGCTCTATGGCAAGATGCATTATCATCTTGAAAAATAATTTCATCATCCCCAAACATCCTTTCAATTGATGGGATAAGAAAAGTGTCCAAAATATCAACGTAAACTTGTGCATTTATTGATGATGTAATGACAGCCATCTCCCCAGTGCCTTTACCTGACATGCAGCCCCATGGAAATTTACATGTTCATCTTTATAAATCTCATTGGAACGGCACCAAACAAAAGTTCCAGCATCATCACCTTGCCCAATGCAGATTCGAGATTCATCACTGAATATGACTTTCATCCAGTCATCCACAGTCCACGATTGCTTTTCCTTAGCCCATTGTAACCATGTTTTTTCTGTTTAGGTGTTAATGATGGCTTTCTTTTTTCTGTATGTAAATCCCATTTCCTTTGTTTTGTTGTGCATTTTTGATTTTTGAGACATATTGCTTAAAGTTTTCTGTCTTTACGCTTTGATGTCTTCCTTGGTCTACCAGTATGTTTGCCTTTAACAACCTTCCCATGTTGTTTGTATTTGGTCCAGAGTTTAGACACAGCTGACTGTGAACAACCAACATCTTTTGCAACATTGCGTGATGATTTACCCTCTTTTAAGAGTTTGATAATCCTCTCCTTTGTTTCAATTGACATCTCTCGTGTTGGAGCCATGATTCATGTCAGTCCACTTGGTGCAACAGCTCTCCAAGATGTGATCACTCCTTTTTAGATGCAGACTAACGAGCAGATCTGATTTGATGCAGGTGTTAGTTTTGGGGATGAAAATTTACAGGGTGATTCCATAATTTATTCCTGAGAATTGAGTGCGTCCATATTTTTTTCCCTCTGCTTGGTCTAAAAAAGTAACCGTTACTGACTGCCACAATTTTTTTCTTGATTTCTTATAGTGTTTCTCAAAATTAAACAACTGAATGAACATCCTCCGAGGCCGGTGATTCCATAATTTTTGCCAGGGGTTGTGTATATATATATATATATATATATATATATATTTAATGAATAAAATGTTCTTTTTTGGACCCTTAACAAAAAGGTATGAGCTAAAAGCTGAAGCTTTGTCCGCATATTGATTAACTTTATAACAGAGAAGAATTTTCATGTTCAGAAAATGCAATCAAGAATTAAACCTTTGTGAAATTAGCAAATACATATCCTTAAAAACAGTTGTGAAATACATCTGATCTTGTACCTCTTGTTGCTGCAACTTAGATATATGTTCAAGATAAGGATATAGATCCTTCTAAACTTACTTGTATGCTTTTGTCAGCCGATCAGTGCAGTGTGACGGCGAACTACGGGGGCCGGTGATCAACACATTTAAGCAGGGGTGTAAGCAGCTCTCACTTGAATGGAGTCAGAGCTCCATCTACTGGACAAACGGTGCAAGGACGTTTACATTGCCGACATAAACATTATTTAAGTAACTGTTCTGTTTATGAGAAATGTTTCTGCGTTCTCTCGGCAAAATTTCAGCTGATTGTGAGTATGTTGAAAAGGGCTTATATCGGCTGATAATATCGGCCGGCCAAAATATCGGTCAGGCTCTATTCAACTGGTCTTTTTATGCATTCAATTATTCACTTTACAAAAACCATATACAATGTGCAGTTGTTTTATAATTTATTGTAATACCTTCAGTGAAGTCCAGTAGTCTTCTGTTGACATTTTCCTTTTATTTATTTATTTTTCATTGATGGAGGGGTGTTTCTTTGATCTCTTTTGTGATATTCCTAGATTGAGATTGCTGACTTGAGACCCTGATCTATATTCCTGATGATTTCTCTTTGATCACTGATTTTTGATGATAATCACCATGCTTTGATCCTGATCACTCATCATTCATCCTGCCCTTTTATCATGATTTGGATCCTGATCTTTGATCCTAATTTATCATCTTTGATCCTGGTCACCATGCTTTAATCCCTATCACTCATCATTCATCCTTATCTTTGATCCTGATTGCTGATCTTTGATCCTGATCATCCATATTTGATCCTGACCGTAGGTCCTGATTGGTGATCTTGGATTCAGATGTTTCATCTTGATCATGCATCTTTGATAAAGATGAAATGTGAAAATAATCCCATCCAAATAGGGTTTTGGCTTGCTGGAATAATCATCAGTCCTGAGAGGAATCAGTATCCGATCTCAAAGTTCAATGACAGGATCAGCATCAAAAGAATCAAGATCAAGGAAAAGCTGCATCTCTTGATCTGGAGTCACACAGAAATTGAATTAAGTCTCCTTGAGCCAAGGTGTACCTTTGTCACAAACTAACTGTCAAACTAATAGCAACCAAAACATAACATTCTTGGCAGATATGGTCACAGTTACTTGTTAAAGTACATAAAGTACTATGGCTTGAATATTTCAGATTACCTTGGGGCAGTGGATAAGTGGATGGGGAAGTTGCTGCCCATGATGAGGCCTTTTCTCTACCAGAGCGGTGGTCCTATTATCACTGTGCAGGTCAGTGTGAAGTTCTGTTGTGGTGTATAATTTCATGTGCTGTTCAGTACTGAGATAACATCTCCTTCCTGACATGTCCACGTTTGATAGGTAGAGAATGAATATGGCAGTTACTTTGCGTGTGACTACAACTACATGCGTCACTTGAAAAACCTATTTCGGTCCCACTTGGGGGAGGAGGTGGTGCTTTTCACTACAGATGGGCCGAAAGTTCACTTCCTCCAGTGTGGCTCAATACAAGGTCTCTATGCTACTGTTGACTTTGGGCCAGGTATGTGTCAGATTCTTATACAAAAGGTGTCTTTCCCTTCATAAGACACACCTTCTGTAGTCTGTCATACTTGTTAATGGGTTGCACTTGGAGGAAATATTTTAATAACAACCTCAAACTGTAATGATTATTATTCATGAGTTCAAAAAAAATTGAAGATTTAAAAATGTCTTAATAAAATGAACTTCCAGGTGTTTTCAGTTACATTTGATTTATAAACAGAAGATGATGTGATAATTAGACTTCTTTTGCCAATCTACTCTGACTCAATGCCTCCTTTACAAAAGTCTTGCACGCTCAAATACTCTGCGGTGTGTTTGTTGTTATTTGTTGTGTAAGGTTCAAATATGACCGCTGCCTTTGATGTACAGAGACAAGCCGAACCCCATGGCCCTTTGGTAAAAATGGCTATCAATACATTTTGTGTTGACATTACATTTTATTTCTTATAAATTATGAAGATCTCATACTGTTTCTACAGGTTAACTCAGAATTCTATGTTGGCTGGCTGGACCACTGGGGCAAACAACACTATGTTGTGTCTTCTACCAAAGTGGCCATTTCGCTTAATGCAATCCTGGCCCAAAAGGCAAACGTCAACATGTGAGTTTACAGATTTATTGGAAAAAGTATAGAACAACATAATAGCCTTCATCATAAGACTGTGGTATTCACTGGACGTTCCTCAACTAATTCATTCATTCATTCATTCATATTCTATGGCAGAAACCTATCCTAGCTGTAATTGGATGAGGGGTGGGGTACACCCTGGACAGGCCACCACTCTATCACAAGGCTACATATTGAAAATTCAATTCAACTTATTTAGTTTATATAGCACCAAATCACATCAAAGCTGGCTCAAGGTGCTTCACACAAGTAAGGTCTAACCTTATCAACCCCTAGAGCAAGCACACAGGCCACAGTAGTAAAGAAAAACTCCCTCTGATGAAATTGAGGAAGAAACCTCAAGCAGACCAGACTCAAAGGGGTGACCCACTGCTTAGGCCATTCTAACAGTTACAAGGTTTTTTTCGAAGTTTTAGAAAGCTGAAGAAACATAAAACAGGAAATCAATCAACACAACTTTACAGAAGAAAAAAAGATCAGTTTGATGAGAAGTCCACGTGGGTGTTTGCACCATAGGCAGGGGTCATCCAGCAGTGCTCATGCCATTCAGTGGGCCTGTGCAGTCATCCAGTCCAGCCCATGACGTTCTGACGTCATCCGCACAAAAAAAGCAGAATCAGTTGGCCAGAAAAACTTCACATACGGTATAATTTATCACCATTAAGCAACAGGAAAAACACATAAAATACTAAGGTGATCACTGGCCGCTAGCTTCATTAACAGACCCAGAATTTGGATAAAGTTGAGGCCGAGACCTCAACTAGACATACAAGCATATTCATACCTACAGTCAATTTAAAGGTTCCAATTCACCTAACCTGCATGTCTTTGGAAGTGGGAGGAAGCTGAAGCTGGAGCTGGGAACCCACGCAAACAACATTCAAACTCCACACAGAAAACACCAGCTGGGAAGCGATCCCAGGACCTTCTTGCTGTGAGGCAACAGTGCTAACCACTAAGCCACCATGCTGCCTTCATCAGCTAATGCCATTCATTATTCTCCTCACAGGTACATGTTCATAGGAGGAACAAATTTTGGATACTGGAATGGTGAGTGTACTATGACAACACTGTTTAATACAACTCAAAGTTCAAGGAAACTAGATGTCTGACTGCTTTATTGATCATATGCTACGTCAAAATAGCAAAGTTTTTTCCAAGAACAGGCATCAGCACTTCTGAGTGAAGCAGTGTTTTTATCTTTGAGACATTGCATCTTTGTTCTGTTGACTGTATATTTATCTCCAGATGTGTGTAGTGGTCCATTATCATTTTATATCCATCTGTGATGAATCTTAATCCATAATTCCTGGGATTTTGCTAGTTTGCAGTCACATAAATATTATTCACTCAAGCTATGTTTGACTGTTGTGAAAGTGTAGTGACACGGACCCACAACAGGGGGCGCAAATGAACGGTCAATAGATGAGCCAAAAAGTAACAATTTAATGTTGTGAAGGTGCACAACGAACATACAGACAATCTCAGAATATGATTACAGTCAATCCACAAAGGTGACGTGTGGGCAGGCTCGAGGATAGAAGACGTCTGTCCTGAGAAGAGCCGGAACCACACGATTTCCGCCGCCACCGAACCTGGTGAATACTGGAGCCGCCAAGTCCCGAATTCCCAGGTGATCACCGTCCCCGACTGTCGGATCTGGTACTGCTGGCGAAGAACAAAGACAGTCAAGTGTGGCTGTGTGTACACCCCGTAACAACAACGGTGGGAATGCCACCTCCACCTCTCACTCAATATTCTGCAGAGTACCGCAGTGATTCCTCAGGGGAAAAGAGTGCCGTCCAGCACTCACTCAGCTTCCACAGACAGAGGGACCGGTACTCCTGCAAACACTCACAATATACAGATTATATTGTAAAACACAAACAGCTGAGTCTATTACCTCCAAAGAAGTACGATATCTCGGCGATGAGGTGGAGATGACGTCTGGGTTTTATGGAGTGCGATGATGAAGAATGAGTGACAGCTGTCAGGAATTAATGAGTGACAGCTGTCACTCCCGGCTGTGTCCGTGGCGGCAGCGCCCTCTCGTGCCTGAAGCCCGCACTTCAGGCAGGGCGCCCTCTGGTGGTGGGCCAGCAGTACCTCCTCTTCTGGCGGCCCACACAACATTTGACTGCAGAGTGAAAACCTGCTTTGAGGGATTTTTTATGAAATGAGGAATAAATCATGAACCTGCTGCCTGTGAATCACAAATCTACTTACATGTGCATATGCAGTCACTGAACAGTTTTGTTTTATAATGTTGTCTGTACACCACGACAATGTAGGTGATAGGTCTTGTGTGCACCTAATTTTCTATAAATGTAATTCATTTAATTACAGTGCATCCAGGAAGTATTCCAAGTGCTTCACTTTTTCATGTTGCCACCTTATTCCAAAATGGAATAAATTCATTTTTTCCCTCAAAATTTTCTGACAACACCCCATAATGACAACATGACTTTTTTTAAAATTTTTGCAAATTTATTCAAATTAATAATTATTTAAAAAAAAGTAATAAATCACATGTACATAACGATTTCCACCCTTTGCCCAATACTTTGTTGATGCACCTTTGGCAGCTATTACAGCCTCAAGTCTTCCTGCATATGATACCACAAGCTTGGTCCACCTATCTTTGGGCGGTTTTGCCCATTCCTCTTTGCAGCACCTCTCAAGCTCCATCAGTTTGGATGGGGAGCGTGCGTGCACAGCCATTTTCAGATCTCTCCAGAGATGTTCAGTCGGATTCAGGTCTGGGTCTGGCTGAGCCACTCAAGGACATGATGATTTATTTGCCCTCACTGTTTGAGACCATTGAATTATATGACATTATCATCAAAGATCAATGGTTTTGTCATAAAAATTCAGGCGAATACTGACCTGGTGATTGGCTTTTTTTTATCCACAGGTGCCAATAGTCCATATTTACCACAGCCAACAAGTTACGACTATGACGCCCCGCTAACAGAAGCAGGAGACCTCACAGAGAAATATTTTGTCATTAGAGAGGTGATCAAAATGGTACGCTCTAAAACTTTAAATATTACTTCATTAGCAAGAGTTATATGGAGAGAAGTCTTAGTATGAGTGGTATTAATATACAGAAACTACAAAATATGATTACCCTTAAAAAAAAAACTAAGTATTTTGACTTGCCCTGCTGCACATTTCCTTCAAAAGAACTCATGTTTTCTCTACAATAGTATCGGACAATACCAGAGGGACCAGTACCTCCAACAACTCCAAAGTTTGCGTACGGACTTGTTAAAATGAAGAAGGTAGGTGCTCAAGGTGATGCAGTGATACGTTTCCTCAGAAGTTATGAAAGGCAGGGGCTTTGGTATAATCACCGTGCTGTAAATTAAGTTCATTCATCAAAGAGCATTACGACACAACTTTGAATATCAAAGATAAGAATGCAATTCCATCCTGCCACTACAGCTCCAGACGGTGTCAGATGCCTTAGAAATCCTGTCTTTTTCCGGTCCTGTCAAGAGCACGTATCCTCTGAAGTTCATTGACCTGCATCAGGTACACTCTGATAGTTTTGTGTTAAAATGTCATAATAGTGGAATTTTAATAAAGTTTCTTACTAGTATTTTGTCATACTATTGTTTATAGTTCATTTGTTGAGAATGTCTTTTTTTCTCCCCCTCCCTCTCTCCTGCAGGCATTTGGTTATGTGCTTTACAGGACAAAGCTTCCAGTCACCTGCACCACACCGACCTCACTGTGGGTCCCTCTGGACGGGGTGCACGACCGAGCATATGTTTCAGTGGACGGGGTAAGTCTGCGGTGTGTGTTTCTCTGGGTCTTACCAGAAGAATGCATCATAGAAATGAGATGTAGTTTTATTAATTTTGTTCTTTTTTTTTTGTTTTGTTTTTACAAATACATCCATGTAACTATTGTGATTTCTTGTGAAGGTAGCAGCAGGGATTCTTGAAAGGAACACTGTTCTATCCATCAATGTAACTGGGAAGGCTGGGAGTCAGGTGGACATATTGGTGGAAAATATGGGCCGAATCAACTATGGAAGCCAGATCAATGACTTTAAGGTATTTTTTATATTAGCTACATTTCAGAGTTGTTATTTGTACTTTCAAATATTGATGTGTGCCTCGATATCACAAGGCTAGAAACCTAATTATGCTACACTGTAAATGTGTTTTTGCACTGTGTGAATCCCGTTACATGTTTCTGGGAAGCTGGAATAGAAAATATAATAAGTACTTGGTTATAAAGTAACTGGTAACGTTGAGCATGTTTGTGGTTTCTTTGTGACAGGGCTTGGTGTCCAACTTGACTCTGGGGACAGAAATGCTCACAAATTGGACCGTGTACAGTCTCAGTATTGATGCAGCAGTGAGCCACAATCTGTTCAGCGCAACAAAACCCACACTAACAAATACACATCAGCCTGCTCCACCTTCTCTTCCAACCTTCTACAAGGGCACCTTCATCATTCCGGATGGAATTCCAGACCTTCCTCAGGACACTTACGTCAAACTGCCCAACTGGACAAAAGTATGTCAACTGTACAAATGACATTTATCTTGAGCTGTGGGCATTTCTTTATATATTTGCAATTATTAGGCAAAAGGGAGCAGAGATCCAAACAGAGTAACTATAGGTACACACACGCCTAACTTCAGTTCCTACCCCAAAGATGCACATGCAACAATTATTAACGACCAAGAATTAGTGTCCACTCTAAAGATACAAACATAAGAATATGTCACCAACCTGAAGAATAATAATAAGTGCTCTTGACACCTGTGTATTAGATTAGCATGCTTTCAATTTAAATATATGGAAAGCCAACTGTCAAAGTTCTCCAAGTCACCACACGAGGAGCCACTTGCCTTGAAAAGCCTTTGAGCTCTATTTAAAAGGAAATGCCGCATAGTGATGAAGAAGAAGTAAGTCCTGTGGAGGCCCCGAGAGCCATTGGTACAGCTGCTGCTCGCATTTTGAAGCTTGAGATGAATGAGAGTCAAAGGCCCCCGTCATACATAGCAAGAATGTGGAGGAGCCATTCCGACACGGCAAATATTGCCATTATCCGACGTAGTCGGCAGAAAAAGAGTCATGGCCAGCCGTGGTCTGAAAATATCCGGACTGCCTCCTGCACACCTACAGGATGCAGCCCAAACATATTTCAGACAACAGTCAGAAGACACAGAGTGCTGTCAGACGGCACCGACACTGGAGCTGTCACTCACTCACCCACGCAATCAAATCTGTGCTTGTCCTCACATTCCCAGCGCTAAACTGACCTCTCATCAGTGTGTGTCTCACATGACGGAGTGCGCGCATGTACGTGTGTAAAACAGGTGATCAAAGCAGTGTGCGAGTGTGTGGCCGAAATGTTCGCTCAGCTTCGTGTATATGTCCATAAACGCTGTACCAGCAACTCCGTGGGTGCACGTGTGCACGCTGTGCAAGCTGATGTGCATCTGAGCACACTGACAGCTGTCAGTGATCACCTGCTGTTGTACAGTCTGGTGAAAAATCCCTTTAGGTGTATGATCAGTATGTACTTGCATTGCGAGATCTTATTCATCCGTGTGGACTCCATAACTGCTGTCAATTTGTGCTGGCAGTGTGCCAACTTCCCACGTGCGCAACATTCAGATGCAGCCAGTGGACTTTCTCTTTTCTCTTTTTTAAACTTTTTTTGTTGTCATTTTACTTGATACGCATCTTAACACAACTGTAGCTGGATTATCGTTGTGGGACGGCACGTCACATGGGATTTAATTATACCAGAGGTGGATTATGCTTTTGTCAGCTGATCGATGTTGCCAGCACACAGCGTAGCTGGGTGGAAGGGACTTGACCAGCTGTCTGCGCCGCGCTGTGGAACGCGAGGTACCGGAGGTGAGTTCCATGTTTATTTATGTCGTCATGTGCTGGGCAAACATTTCCACATCATACCTGCTACAGACTTAGGAGGTGTACGCGTAGTAACACATGCGTTACAGCAATGTCATCCTGTTCAGCTGCGTTGCTGGGTGCTGCACCGTGCCTCTGATGTGCGCACAGTGCCACATACATGTTATTACATAATATTTCCTTTGCACTCCCTGGTCGGGGTCCAGAGGAGGTGGACAAACGTGGCACAACATGTCGGAACGCTTTGCTGTGACCGATCAATCTCAGAGCTCAATCAACCTGCAGTCAAATTGTTTCAGATCCTGTTTATGCCGCCATTGGAATATGTAAATCAGATGGTCATCAGATTACATATGGATCGCTGTCGGATAGGTGTCCCATCTCAACGGCGCCCAGAGAATTATGAACATGTGCGTCATACTCTGGGCCATCGGCCGATTTTGACTGACTGTGTTGATTTCCGCAGATGGCTGTCAGAAATGTTTTGGAACTCAAATCCGACACCTTTCTGATGTGCGCCAATTCATAGCTCCGACGGCACTCTACGTGATTCGAGCTATGTGTGACAGGGGTATAAGACTTCCCATGGACGGGACGCCAGTCCAACACAGGTTACTTTGGTTACCAAGCCCAGTGCCCATTTACAGCTGGGTGGACTGGGACAGTGAAGCTGAAGTGTCTTGTTAACGTGGCCGCGACAGTAAGATAATAATAGACTAAAGAGATATTCAGCTAACTGGACAGCACTCTGATTTCCAAACCCTGTATATCTTTCTTAGTTCTTAGCTGATCTTTTTACACAGTGATGTCTAGTCTGGTTCACTTTATGTAATTTTATTTAAATTTAAAGCATAGTTGTGATTTAACAAACTGCTAAAATGGAATGCCAACAAAACACCTGTGTGTAGCACTTACTGACTTGCTAGTATACTGTAATTAAAGCGATTAATGTGCCTTTGTAAATGTGTTTGTTTGGTTTTCAGGGGCAAATTTGGATCAACGGTTTCAACTTGGGGCGTTACTGGCCAAGTCGAGGTCCTCAGGTGACGCTTTTTGTTCCCACCACTATCCTCAGCACAGTGGCACCAAACAATGTGACTGTTTTAGAACTGGAAAATGCTCCGTGCACCCCAGGACCTTGCACTGTGGAGTTTACTGCCACCCCTATTTTGAATGCCACAGTCAAGGATGACGGCATGCGGCACAGGGAGCCATTTATTAAAGATGATTTATTGTAATTATGAATTAATTATGTTTTGGGGGTATTTTATTGTTTTGTTTTCATGACCAGAATCAATTTGCGCTTGTCACTGGGGCTATGTCCCTACCAGCGCATCTAATGGACTATAGTGTATTGAATTTCAACAGCTGACCTGATAAAAGTGGTTAAACCAATGCTGCATGGTGGATATTTTCTGGAAATTGTGTATAAGTAAAAAGTCTTGAAAAGGGAAGGAATATATTTTAACAAATCAACGTTTTTGCTTTTTAATCCATTATGTCAATACTGTATTGAGTCTGTTCCTTACTGAGGAATTACTGATTTTATCTAAAATTTCTTGCAACTGTTTTCTTACTGTTGTTACTGCTGATGTTTTCACATATACCCCACATGTTCAAAATTTCTGATTATCCATATTTTTAAATCTGTCACAAAGGTTTTGTATAAATAATGTTAAATAATACAAGATAAGCATTTTTTCCCCCGATTGCCGGCTGATCATTTTCTTGCTAGAACTCTGTGTCTGTGTGCCTTTGAGATTTTGCACGATACTGTGTGATACATTTTATTTGCACTTTGATATTTGTATGTATCTAAATTTTATTTTATTGCATTATGCTTTACACTTTTTCCCAGGTTGACCAGAGCGACTCCAGAAATTACAGAAAACTGACTTAAATTTTAGATGTTGTATTATATAGATGCCTTCACTTTAATTAAGGACTAAAGTGATGTCATTTCATGACGTTTTAGTGACATTACTTAATGACAAATTATTAGCTGATTGATTATAAGTTTAGGAACACAGTTTTTTTTTAAGACAAGTCAGGGAATGGATACATGAATATTTCCATGTCACTGAAAACATGTACTTCATTTACATCAATCATTAAGAAATACAAACAGCATGGCAAATCTGTCAAATCTACCAGAATAAGACCAGATAAAATTAAGTATTTTTAATACATTAAGATAATGTATGCAGTGTCAGCACAATCTTTGCTGTAGGTCTCCATCACAGCACAGAGTAGAGGGCTGATGATCTTGAATCCAGCTGTGAGAAGAGGCAGGGGCGGAGCCTACCCCTGGAGCAGTGGACAGGGACCAACCAGTGGCGGTGGGGTGGAGGAATCAGCGTCTGGTCCTCAATCTAAACCGCAAGAGGTGACTGAGAATTTTGACATTTTAAGGAATATTCGTGTATCCTATTGGATGAGTTTTGATGACAAATGGGATACTTGCTTCCATTTAGAGATTACAGCTGTTGTTAATGAACTGATTCTGAATTATACTCAAAATCCAAGTCTTCTGGTGGAAGTCTTCTGTGCAAGGAGACTCATGAGGAAAGCTAACAAGAATTCAGATGGACTTAAAGCAAAGATATTAGTGCTCTAGTATCTTTGGTTAGTGGCTTCTGTGGCTGTGACTGAGGAAACTGAATCAATCAATCAATCAATTTTTTTATATAGCGCCAAATCACAACAAACAGTTGCCCCAAGGCGCTTTATATTGTAAGGCAAGGCCATACAATAATTATGTAAAACCCCAACGGTCAAAACGACCCCCTGTGAGCAAGCACTTGGCTACAGTGGGAAGGAAAAACTCCCTTTTAACAGGAAGAAATCTCCAGCAGAACCAGGCTCAGGGAGGGGCAGTCTTCTGCTGGGACTGGTTGGGGCTGAGGGAGAGAACCAGGAAAAAGACATGCTGTGGAGGGGAGCAGAGATCGATCACTAATGATTAAATGCAGAGTGGTGCATACAGAGCAAAAAGAGAAAGAAACAGTGCATCATGGGAACCCCCCAGCAGTCTACGTCTATAGCAGCATAACTAAGGGATGGTTCAGGGTCACCTGATCCAGCCCTAACTATAAGCTTTAGCAAAAAGGAAAGTTTTAAGCTTAAAACTCTCCCACACGCACTGACTGCTGTGCACACAGATTCATCAAAGTCTCTCTCAGCGCTGCACTGTCACACAAATCGAGCAGCACACCCTCCCCCTCTGGTCTTTTGTTGTTGCACCATCACGTGGCTCAGCAGCGCAAGCCAACAGCCATGCAGGTAGTCTCAGCCTGGCCCGCCCACTCAGCGCTCTTCGAGTCAGCCCTCTACCTCAGGAGATTTTGTTTTAAGTTGTGTTGAATGATATTTTTTAAAACAAAAATGTTGATTGTGATAAAGTATTTTGTTGTCATGTACAATGTTTGGCAAAATTCTATCCTAGGTCTTTTGGATCCTTTGGATCTATGAAGCTTAAATTTGAAAAAGTATCGATATCGGCGATACTGGGCCTGTATTTACTTGGTATCTGATCAATATCAAAATTCCCAGTATCGCCCACCTCTAATGTGTACAGCATAATGATGGAGTGGTACAGAAAAGGATTCACTTCAAAAGAAGGTGTGAAACTTAAGCTGCAGGTTGCCAGAAAGCATATGGGACACGGTCTGATCTGATCTGTTTAAATGCATTACAACCCTTTGATTTAACTGTAACAGTCAATGATGTGACAGAGAAAACTAGCAAAACCACCTCTAATTTCTCAAGCCACACACAGTCACCAAAAAAGTACCAACTAAAAATCCCATATAAAAGAACAAATTTACACAAGTGTAATTTGTTACTTAGTTGGGTGCTGGCATTGAAAAACACCTTGATCACAATTCACAGTAATCTCTCAATTTCCTTTATAATGTAGCTTACGTCAAACCCCATTAATGCTCCACACCCAAACAGTTGGTGGCGTTAATGCATTGTATCGGTTTGCAACCCGCCAATAAACTAATAAACTTGACAGAAGAGGAGGAGGAGGAAGAAGAAGACGACGACCCACCTGGTCTGCAAGTGCAGTAACAACGATTATACGACAGAGGGCAGCAACAAGCCACGACGGCGCTGCGTTTACCAATTGACTAAAGGAAGAAGAGAGCTAGCACAACAGGTACAAAAAAATGCTGCATATCTTGATCAGGTAGGGTAAATAATTGGATATGACAACTGTTTTTAAATTCGATAAACAGGTCGTTTGGTTTGTGACGTATTAAAGTATTTCTTTTTAGAAAAATGTTTTAGCGGCTGGTTACGCACCCAGTTATTTGCTGATTAGCATTGGGTAGCTAGTGAGATGCTAACTTCCTGTTCACCCAGCGTTACCAGTTTGCTGAGTTAATACCTTTATGAAACAGCTATAATGTTAGTTTTCTTAAATGCACAGCTGTTCTTTGCAGCCATCAGTAAAACCCTTTGATTCTTTCAGTAGGTCGTTGAGGATGACGTCAGCACGGAAGCAGAGATAAATATTATTTCAGATACACCACCATGGCACAGAAACATCAACCAACAGTCTGATTAATGACAGTACAACCCAAGGGGCCATCCCTCAAACTATATGAGTGAGAACACAACTGTGTTTTAGTTAGTTACTTACTTATTTATTTATTTATTTTTTACATGCAGACCACTTTGTTAGATAATATTTAACTAGACAATGGTCGATAATCGCTATGCCACCGCTCTAGTCATTGGCTCGGTGCTGAGTCTACTGGCCACAGTGTACCTATCTGTGGCGGTGGGAACTCAGCACTGGTACCAATACAGCAGTCCACCCATTAAACATGATGGGACCAACATCTCTGCGCTCCGGGACGAGTTTGTCAATGGAGAGTTTGATGAGAAGGCTTACAGCGACACCATGTTCCGCCTGAACGGCACCCTGGGACTTTGGTGGAGATGTATAATGGTTCCCAGCCAATCACACTCACACTGGTACAAAGAACCAGGTATGATCTCTTCGAAAATACTGCTTGTCTGCTAAAAAAAGGCTGTGGTTCACTAAATGGTTCAGTTTGGTTGACCATGAAGTTATAAATGGTATATTTATTGTCCAGAAATGACCCATTTCATACGCTGTAGAATCCTTTTTCAGTTGCATGATTGATTTATATTTCAGTTCATTGGTAATGACTTAAATAAAAGCTACTGGTATGCTACTGGTTTGCCATCTTTTCAGCAAGGGCAGGTGCATTTCGCTGAACACAGGTGGCATCTACCTTACCAATGTGAATTTCCTCCAGTTTTTAGTAAAATCACTGATTGAAACAGACTTGTTCAACATGAAATTGATTTCATAACGATGGCTGTAATTCTTAAATGTCTAATCCAGTGTTACTGGTTTTAGTAATTTTTTTTGTACTTCCAAATAGAGAGTTGCTTTTTGTGTTCTAGATCAGATTATCTTTATTCATAGTAAGTCCCTTCAGCTGCTCCCTTGTTTTCACTCGGGTTCACCACAACAGATCTGCATGTTGATTTGGCACAATTTTTATGTTGAATGCCCTTCCTTATGCAGCTCCACATTACATGTTAACTCCACATTACATGGAGAAATGTGGCAGGGGTGGGGTTTGAACCAGGAACCTTCTGCACTAAAACCATGTACACTAAACACTTGGCCACCAGCTGTAATGTTTCTGGTCCGTTTTTACTTCTTGTGGCAGAAATGAAAATGTGGATTCCAGTATGTCAAACTTTTAACATCTGTTCAGTAGCAATCTATGACAAACTTTCAGGAAGTCAGTTTTATCTTTAGGCTGTTCCAAATCAAAACATTTTGGTTCAGGACCAAGTTTCGTGAAGACTGAGGAGAATTTATAGATGTACTATACAGTTGCTTTTAAAGTTAAACCATTGTCTGTCTTCATGTTTTTGAAATGGATTTTGAGTTCCTTTTGTCTGCAGATAACTCTAACATGCCTCACTTTGACATAGCTTAAAAAAAAAAATTGGTCCTGGAAAATAGTGGCTTAACGGTGTGAAATTACATGTATTGAGAAGTTATAAATGTACCGGTAGTCCCATTGTGTTTGTGAACTTTGTCTGTAGAGCCCAAGATGGAGACCCAGTGTGTGAGCTTCACTCTTCCTCAGCAGTTTGTATCAAAGTACAAAGAACCTGGAAATCACAACAGCGAAGAGGATCTGCTCAGGACATGTGAGCCTAATTTGTCTGTAGATTGTGTGACTTCTGTAAATGGGTTGTAAATTTGATGATGCAATATTATTGTTAAATCCCTTAAATAAAAGCTAGAATTCTACACTATACTTCAGCTGTAGTCACATTTTGATTTTGATTTCAACTCTGTAGTGTGCAGAAGCAATATTGCAAAAATTGTCACTAACTCCTTTTGGAACTGACTAACAAGCGCCCTAGATGTCTACCTTGTGTAACCCCACAGTCTGACATTTTGGTTTGAATAGGGAAACTGTTTTGTCCCTGATAGATAATGCTTGAACTATGAGACTACACTGGAAGTGAAACCATAACAATGGAACTTGCAGTTTAGCAACACTGATTGTGGTGAATGCTGCATTAAAGTCCAACATTACAGCTCTCACTAATAAACTCTGCAAGTTTCTCATGTAGAACGCCATCAGGAACGCCTTTTAATGCAGGCTTGCATCCTTTGTATAACTACACGGACATAACTGAATCTATGGATAACACTGCAACAAATACCTGTAACTTGCCCAAAGAAAGGTGGACAAATCCCCTTAAATGTGTCCCAAATGTGACAATCAGATCAATAAGAGAATATTCAGTAGATAACATTGGCGCTGTCAGCTGTCACCCTGGAGGCACACTTTTGCCATGGCTTTATACGTAAAAATTCATTCAGTATTACAACAATAACAATAGCTTATGTGAAACTACATTTAATGTCTTGATTCAAACTTGCTTTGCACAAATGATAGCTGTGTTTGGGAGGAAAGCCCTAGAAAAACAGCTGGCTTTTCCATCAGAAAGCACTGTCGGGGAGATTGTAGAATGCTATAAAAAGGCAACGTTCCATTCATTCCTCAAAAACATTAACATGTACTGCTCCAGTTGGCATGAAAAGAAAACACCAACTCAATGTTTTTCAAGAGTTTAGAAACAGTAAAACGCGCACTGAAAGCAGCTGAACCTCTGGCTGAGGGTGCAGGTCTTTATTTTCCTTATAACTTACTTTTATGCCTTCATGTGAAAATGACTTCATATTGAGGTACATGCATTGAAACAGTGAGGTCTAGCTGTTGGAATTCACGCACGTGTGCACAGCCAAGCATAAAAATGTCCAAATCTCCACAGACCTCTTGAGATATTTTTAACTGTATCTGTAGTTTTCTTTAATTTGCGATATTTAGTTGCAACTTAATTTTCCGCAGTGGTTAGTTTTGTTCTTTTATTCCTGCTATAAACACCACATGAGAAGGATATGAGAAGGAAATTAAAGCCAAGGAAATGTATGCCATCTGAAAAATTTCTTTTTTCCTCAGACTTGTGGAGGTGCCAGTTCCTTTTGCCTTTGGTCTCACTGGCCTTGGTTTTCCTCAGTGGGCTCGTTGGGGTTTGCGCCTGTCTGTGCCGCAGCTTCACTCCCACTTTGGGTGTAGGAGTACTCCACCTAGTCGCAGGTGAGTAGTATTTTTATATTCTAACTATAGACTAAAGAAACAAGAACACCTTTGACATCACTTATAGGTGATGCGTCATTTCTGTGCATCAGCCGTGGTTCACCAATTAATCACCTCGTTTCTGCTTAAAACTGCACTCCAGTCCTCATCTATCTCAGTGACAGATATCTGAAGCTTTTGTACAACAATCATTTCCACATTATTTCACAATAAAAGATGGAGGAAGCAATCAGAGAGCCGCAGCCAGATGAGCTGCTGCTGCCACGTTCACTGTGCCTCCATCATTTCAAAGCGTCAGCAGTGACTCACCGATTCTCGCCTTGTTTCTGTGTAAAACGCCCTCGTTTCTGCTTAAAACTGACTTTAGAATGATTTAAGAGATTTTACCTTGTCATCTGATGTTAATAATCACATTAATCCCTTTGATCGCTTTGCGTGTGGAGACTCAGTCTGAGACGAGCTGCTGTGGTCCCAAATGCCACATGTACAGTGAAGGCAGGGCAGACCAGTTTTTAGGTATATGATGCATGCCACCAGGGGCGTAGGTTTGCATATGGACCATAGGGACAAGTCACAACCAATATTTTGGGATGGCAAAATAGTCCCTACCAATATTTAGCATTTTTGTTTATATAACAAAATCATTCACTATTTTTTTGCGAACTCGATACTATAATTTTAGTCGTCATGTTTTGTGTTTTCGATGTGCCAGAATGACAGGGTTACCCATGTTGCAATTTCATTAGCTCACGTTCTTCTCACATGGACGTAAACAAAGTGCATCTCGTGGCAGGCAGTGCTTCATTTGTAAAGTGGGAGGTCCCGGAGCAGAGAGGATGGGTGGCTCCGGTGCAGTGTTGCCAGATGTACGATAATTATCGTATTTGTATGATAGTTGTGCCCTCTGTACGATGTACGATCAATAATGGGAAAAAATCCAATATGTACGATAATTTCAGTTGGTTGGCCAAACACACATCTCTCTCTGACACCCAAGAATCATTTTGCAGGCGTTGCACTCAGTCGGCATCAAAGACACACCACACACAGGGCTGCTGCTGGCTTTCGGCGACCGTCATTTGAAAGCCCGCCCCCTCTCATACAGAGTAATGAGTTCCATCCAATCTCTGCCGTGACAGGAAGATTCCCCAACCATCTTTTTTTTCGAAACTTTATTTCAACAAATGCAATAACAAACGAACAAAACACAAGAGCAAAGAGATATACAAGAAAAATAAAAAAAGTTCAAGTTCCTTATGGAGGTGTCAACATTTTTTCTGTGTTCAACAAAATCTGCACAAGTGGCCATGGCATCGGATGACAACAGCGACCTCGAGGTTGAATTCGACTCTTTCTAGTCTGGTAATTAACACGTTTGTGTCCCTTCACAGAAAAAAAAATGTTTCTAGTCTGGTAGTGCATTTGCGTTGTTTTTGTGCCATAGTTTCCCCATTACTATAATTACTGTTTAAAAATGTGACATTCTTTGTAAATTAAAAAAAAAAAAAACGCTAAAATAGCTACGTTGTATGCGTTTTGTTTGTGTACGATAATTTCTCCCAAAATACGATCATTTTGAGGTTTTGGTACGATAGTTTCATATTTCATATCTGGCAACACTGCTCCGGTGCAGAAAAACAAGAAGGGCGGGTGGGGGGGGCTGGAGAACAATGCTGTGCGCCACATTTAAAATAAACTGCACACCAACACAAACACGCACACACACCTTCACAAATGACACTAACATCCTGCCTTTTCCTCAAAAATTACTACATTTATGTTTGCTGTCTGTCTCTGTACTTTTCTGTCACTTTTGCGCTCTTTTTCATACTTTCCCTTGTTTCAAAAGTCACCGAACGCACTGTTGGAAAGAACGGGTTCTTGGCTTGCTGTCAAATTTTTCAGAGTGAGGGCTTATATGAGAACTTACGGTAATGAGAATCAGCGGCGCACTAGTTTTTTTGGGGGGTTTTTTCAGCGGCGCACTAGTGTGAAACTTCCGTGTTTTTCCTTTGCGTTATGACATCACAGGCTTACGTTTACCGTAATACACCATATATATCATTGGAAATTTTTTTTTTTTTTTTTTTGGCAAATTAGGTTGCCAGATACCTACAACTGTATTATTGATGAAGAGAATAGATTATACATCTTGGTTGCAAAAACTTTTTTTTTTTTGTTAGCTCCACAAGTATTTTTTTGTTGTCTTGTTCTCTCAGGTGTAGGCCTATAGAATAGATTAGTGATTTTGGGTGCAATTTTGTTATTTAAGCTATTTGTTTGTTTGCCTACACACTTAATAATGTAAATAAAGTGTTAAATTATTCAGCATTATGTCGTCATATGTTATGTATTATGCTGTACTTGTGCGTCTAATGGTATGAGTGGGTTAGGGGGTGGTGGTGGTGGGCAGGGGGGCCGGGGGGGTATTGTCCCTACCAAAGCTGAGACCAAACCTACGCCCTTGCATGACACAATGATTTGCAAATCCTCTTCAACCTATATTCAATTGAATACACCACAAAGACAAGATATTTAATGTTCAAACTGATAAACTTTATTGTTTTTGTGCAAATATTTGCTCATTTTGAAATGGATGCCTGCAACACGTTTCAAAAAAGCTGGGACAGTGGTATGTTTACCACTGTGTTACATCACCTTTCCTTCTAGCAACACTCAGTAAGTGTTTGGGAACTGAGGACCCTAATTGTTCAAGCTTTGTAGGTTTGCAAATCGTATTCTGTTTTTATTTACATTTTACACAGCGTCCCAACTTCATTGGAATTGGGGTTGTAGTAGATAAATTGTTACACCTCTGGCTACCTGACTAAAGTTTTTAGCCTTGTACGGATGCGGATAATCTTATTTTAGTTGACTAAACTTCAGTGTCTTACCTCTAAAAAGGTGGCTATCATGTACCACCACTTGATGAAGGAGAGACTAGCGGTGGGAGTGGGTGTTCCCAGACCTGAATAATCCATTGGAGATGTTTATGGACACCGAGGTCGGGAGTGCTTCTCCTCTGCTGCGGCAGACAGCAGACACCATGTTTGTAACAGATGGACCAACCCAGAATTAAACAAAACTGTTGTGCATTGGAGGCATTTCTCAGCTATGGTACTCATGAGGCCGCTATGACTGTGAAAATCGTCGACTAATGTAAAATGGCTAATCTACAAGCTTAGCCATAGATGTGAAACAGAGATTAGGTGGATAATATTGGGCGACTAACCTTAGTCGACCAAGTAAGCTTAGTAGACTAAAAGATTAGACTGCTTTATGAAAGCCGGCCCTGATGTCATGTACAAATCCTCTGAGCTTATAGCTTTGAACATCACCAGTGACACATTAAACCAGAGGGACGGATCACGCAGCATTGACTCATACAGCTTAGGATGGATAGCAGTGTAAGTTGGAGCCGAATTCTAACCATGACTCATGCATTTTCAAAATCCAGTCTTAAAAATGCTGTACTCAAGTAATCCCTATTACTAAGGATCTGCTGTGGAAATGCACGATGGCAGAGATGTAGCACATTGTGTCAGATCACTGTGTCACGGCATTTCTCTTTTAGGATTGTTTGCACACGTGCACTCCTCACTCATGTATTTGTGTCATCAGGTCTGTGTTCTCTGGGGGCTGTGTGCTGCTTCCTGGCCGGGATGGATTTGCTCCACCTGCCGGACGGGGTGGACGGCTCACTGGGCTGGTCTCTCTACCTCGCACTGATCTCCTTCCCTCTGCAGATGATGGCAGCTGCTTTGTTTCTTTGGGCGGCCAGGAATCACCGTAAGAATTACACCCGTATGACTGCGTACAGGGTGGCCTAAAGCAGACTGCACTGACGGTGTACCTTAAAGCAACACACTACTCTGAAGCCTTGACAAGTGCTTTCAGTTTCGTTGGTTACATTCATGGGTTTTTCCACATCCACCCTAACAGTCTGTAAATGTTGTGTCATCACACTTCACTTCTGATCTAAATGCCTACACTCTCCATCTTTGGCCAACTGTCAAAAGTGCTTTTCCCTTTCTTTTACCCAAAGCATGTCCTTACATTAGCGAGAACGTATTTTTGATGTTTGAGTGTGGTGTTTGATGGCCTTGTTTTAATTTCCATTTCTTTTACAGCTGCTGTCTGCTTTGTACTCAGTTTGTGAAATTGCTCGCTGGCTTCACACGTGCAGTGTGTTTTATTTTTTCAGGTCAGGGTGCCTGTCTGTTTTTGAACGTCTTGAACATCTTTTTTTGTTATTTTGAGACTTTTTTTTCTGTAATCCTATATGTTGATCCTGTGTGGTGCCTGTTCACATGACTCCGTGGTAATTCTGTGGTGTGTATTGAGTAAATGTCACTCACTGAACTATAACCACTGTTTTCCTGTGTTTAGTAATGTCATTTATTGTTAAATTTGATGCCACTCCAGCCTGTATTTTATTATTATTATTATTATAAGGTTTCAGCATCAATTTGTACTACTGCCATTGTATATTTGCCATTTTTACTCTGACACTGCATGTCTAACCCAAACGCAAAATACTTCTGTTTTTTCAGTGTTCTTGAAATGTTCAGAGGTTGACAGGTAGCAGGCAAATATAACATTTGCATTTAGTCCAGGAGTCAGTTTTCAGAAGAAGAATTCAGGCAAATATAACATTTGCATTGTTTAGTCCAGGAGTCAGTTTTCAGAAGAAGAATTGAAGTCAGATATCCCCTTGTGCACGTATATCAGTGGAGTAGGATTTGGGCTACAACTATAGTATGTAGACCTGGGTTTGATTCCTGATCACGCTACCTGCGTGTATCCTTGGACAAGACACTTCTTCTGCATTGTCCCAGTCCACTGTAATTGGGTACTGGTCTTGGGTGGGAAATGGGCTGTATCGGACTGCCGTCCCGCCCATGGGGAGTTGTAGATTCTCATCGGCTTGATGCTACTGTATCCGGGGACAAGCACGGGCACAAATGGACTTAATTGCCTATATCGGACTTATTATTATTATTATTATTCCTGAAATATGAAAATGTAGCACATCCCGTATTTTGACTTTTTTCCCCCAGAATTGTTGATATCTGAGTGATTGAACTAGACCTGTCAGTCATGAGTTGTGGTATACATAATTTGCCAGAAGGCTGGGAATACACCCGCCATATGTGGCAAAATTCCAGGTTTCTTGAAGCCAGTTTTACAGGGCTAATGCGTCTGTGCATATATTTGGGTAATTAATTACAGATCAAATAGGATAACTATACTGTTTACAATATATAAACTGAATAGGCAAGTTCATCATTTTAATTTTACATTACCATACCCATATTCACTAGAAAATGTAGAATCAACCCATAGATTCGTGTGTCAATAATAGTTTGCTTTTAAGAGAAAACTGGCAATTTGGCCACCATTTCTTTGTAGTTTTGTTTTTGTTGTCCTATAAAATACATTGAAATAATCAAAGCTGAAATATCTCAAAGGAGACAGTGAAGTTGAGTGATTTTACCTTTGACAGTGAGTAGGAAAGGCAATCATTACTTCCCCAATGTAACATAAACGGAAATTAATTTGTAAGCTTTGATAACTTAGTGCTTAATATCACATGATTATCTGTGTTTCCCATTTTAGAATGTTGTGATGCAGTTTATAGAAACTGAAAAAAATAACATTTCAGAATTGAAGTAAAGTTATAGATATAACAAGAAAATCTGAATATATAGATGCTATGCCATTTTTCAAGGGTGGTAATAAATTATGTAAAGTTACTATAATGAGTTAGAAGGGTGTGAGTCCAGAATGTTTTTACAACCTTAGACCTCAACAATTTTTAGAAAAGGAACTCAGCCCTTTTATTTCCTGTTAAGTAATTTTTTAATGTTAATTTACTGTCAATGTATTTATAAATTTAGGTTCTTGTTATCATATACAGGCTTATTATTACTTCTATTTTGTCATTTGACTTCTAAATGGACGAAATCAAATCAATTTTATTTATATAGCGTCAAATCACAACAAACAGTCGCCCCAAGGCACTTTATATTGTAAGGCAAAAACCATACAATAATTACAGAAAAACCCCAGTGGTCAAAACGACCCCCTATGAGCAAGCACTTGGCGACAGTGGGAAGGAAAACTCCCTTTTAACAGGAAGAAACCTCCAGCAGAACCAGGCTCAGGGGGGCAGTCTTCTGCTGGGGCTGGTTGGGGCTGAGGGGAGAGAATCAGGAAAAAGACATGCTGTGGAAGAGAGCAGACATCAATCACCAATGATTAAAAGCAGAGTGGTGCATAGAGAGCAAAAGGAGGTGAATAAAAAGAAACACTGGGTGCATCATGGGAAACCCCCCAGCAGTCTAAGTCTATAGCAGCAAAACTAAGGGATGGTTCAGGGTCACCTGATCCAGCCCTAACTATAATCTTTTTCAAAAAGGAAAGTTTTAAGCTTAATCTTAACAGTAGAGAGGGTGTCTGTCTCCCTAATCGGAATTGGGAGCTGGTTCCACAGGAGAGGAGCCTGAAAGCTGAAGCTGAAGGAAAGCTGACCACAATGGAAATGTTTTCACTTTCTTGTGTCATCCATGTATTTACAATTTACAATTATACGAGGTCTATTAGATAAGAAACCAACACTTTTATATATTTTTTTTAACTATATGGATTTGAATGACGTGCGATTACACCAATCATGCTTGAACCCTCGTGCGCATGCGTGAGTTTTTTCACGCGTGTCGGTGATGTCATTTCCCTGTGGGCAGGCCTTGAGTGAGATGTGGTTCAGCCCTCTCGGCTGAATTCCTTTGTTTCACACGCTGCTCGAGACGGCGCGCGTTGCTTTATCAAAAAATTTTTCTGGACCTGTGAGGAATATCCGAGTGGATACTATTCGAGCAATTTAGCTGGTTTTCTGTGAAAAGTTTAACGGCTGATGAGAGATTATGGGGTGTTTCTGTCGCTGTAAGGACTTCCCACAGAGCGGGACGTCGCGCAGCGCTTCCAGGCGCCGTCGTCGGCCTGTTTCAACCTGAAAACATCCTAATTTAAGGCTTAATTCACCCAGGACGTCGTGAGAGAACAGAGAAGATTCAGAAAAGGCCGACATGAGGACTTTATGCGGACATTCCACTGTTTAAGGACATTTTGTAATGAAAGACGTGCGCGCAAATTCGCGGAATCGTTTCCGTGACGACTCAGCGAATCTGTGTGCGCCGCGACAGGAAAAACACCTCCGTGTTGAAAACCATTTGTAAAATTCAGGCGGCTTTTGATGGCTTTCAACAAGTGAGTAACTGAGAAATTGTTTAACAGCTTGGGCATGTTCCAACTTGTCCGTTAAGGTTTCCAACGGAGGTGTTTTTCCTGTTGCGACCCCCCGTGGTCGGGTCCGGCCCGACATGCGACTCTGCCCGCACGTTCTTTCATTACAAAATGTCCGTTAACAATGGAATGTCCGAATAAACTCTTCATGCCGACTTCTTCTGAAAGTTCTCTGTTCTCTCACGACTTCCTGGGTCAACAGAGCCTGAAATGTGGAAGTTTTCAACTTGAAACGGCGAGACGCTGCCGCCTCGAAGCGCAGATTGCCTTCAGGCGTCGTGGGCCGTCCTTAAAGCGACACTACCAGACCAAAATCCCTCATCAGCCGTTAAAATTTTTACCGAAAACCAGCTGAATTTATCGAATGGTGTCCACTCAGTTGTGCCTTACAGTTTTGAAAAAATCTTGATCAAACAAAGCAGCAGTCTCTGAGCCATTCCTAAACAATGAAAAAATCGACGAGAGGGTGGGTCACTCCTCACTCAAAGACTGCCCACAGGCGAATGACGTAACCGACAGGCGTGAAAAAACTCTTGCATGCCCACGAGGGTTCAAGCATGTCTGATGTAATCACACGTGACTCAAATCCATATGGTTTTTGAAAAAAAATAATAAGGTCGGATACTTTTCTAACAGACCTTGTATTACCTACTTGCATGCACTCACACTTATAATATAAAGATGATTTACTGTCCCCTGCTGGAATGGGTGAGTCCAGACTAATTGGCAACATAGTTTAATGTTGTTAGCTAATATCCATAGTTTCTCCAAAAATAGTCCTATCAGTGTTATGTTTTGGCAGCGTTCATCCTTGACCAAAAATGCATAAGCATACCAAATGGCAAATGTCAGATTTAACCCGGCACCCGGCATCCTTATTCTTACATTTCTTCCACCTGCTGCATCAGTCCATTATAGCAGTACTAAAATGCTCTCGACGAGTCCAGTGTCTTTCAAGTATATGAAAAGCAAACACTTCCCCCTCTCAATATGGTGAAAATACTTTCTACAGAAACTTCTTTCAGGACTTACAATTGATTTCCTTCAGTTTTTACTCTTTAATAAATAAACCATTCAAAAAAATGATGAGATATAGTATATTAAAAAAAGCACTGTGCTAAATACTGTACAGGTATATTCATTCAAGGCATAAATGCTTAAAGTAAATCTTCCATCCATCTCTGCATGTTTGTACAACCCAATCAGTGGAAATTACTAAAGATGAACTTGCTTAATTATTTTATCACAAAGTGAGAATAATTATTATTGAATAAAAAGAATGACTTAATAAAATTACCAGGATTTTATTTTTTGTATTATTAAATCTACACCACAATTTCTGATTACAACAAACCTAGGTTTGTTGCTCAGATCTCTCCAAGGATTGAAAAATCTCAATAAATACTCTATGTGGTGCATCATTGTATATAAACAATGTTTAGCTCCTGGACTAAATATCTTGTTAAATATTAGTTTATGTTGCAGAATTATTGTAAAGCGTATTTCATTTCAGTTTCTAAGGCTTATTTCTAAAACATCTTTCCCACAACACCAAAGATGCTGTCATCATTTTTTAAGTTGACCTGTTGTGTGTGTGTGTGTGTGTGTGTGTGTGTGTGTGTGTGTGTGTGTGTGTGTGTGTGTGTGTGTGTGTGTGTGTGTGTGTGTGTGTGTGTGTGTGTGTGTGTGTGTGTGTGTGTGTGTGTGTGTGTGTGTGTGTGTGTGTGTGTGTGTGTGTGTGTGTGTGTGTGTGTGTCCCAAAGCACAATGTACTCTTTTTCTGTATTAAACAAGTTGACTTTTGCAGAATGCTGTATTTGTTGTTTCCATGAAAATGAGAGAATCTCAACCTTTTGATACCATCTAATTGTATTAGCAACTATTTTATTATTACCCTGCATTTTGGTGAAGCAAGGTATTGTTTTCATTGGTGTGTGTGTGCAAGCAAGTTAAAAAGAACTGGATGGATTAACTTCAAACTTAGTGGGAATATTAGTAGGTGATTACATTTAGGGGTAGTTTTGTCAAGATCAAGGAATTCATGCTCCCAAAAGACACCTTTATTTATTAGCTCACCCAGGTCCAGTGAGTTTATGTCATGAGTTGCCCATTTGCTTTATCGTCAGCGTGTGTAAACATCTCTGAAAACACTGGACCAATGAACCTGAAACTTGGTTTGCATATGTTTGTGCCCATGAGGACACTGATTTCATATCTGGAAAATCTCATATTTAGTCATTTATGCAGCTGAAATGTGCTACATTGGTGTCAATCAGCAAGCCTAAAAACATACGTGACTGGTTTCAATTTTGACCTTGGTATGTCCTCTGGACTGTGACCATGCCCACTTTTCCAGTCATTTTAAACATCATCTTCTCAGAAATCACTGAACCAATGGAGCTAAAATTTAGTGTGTTGTCCCTACCCATGAGGACACCAAAGTTTGTCTGAGGCGTTCTGATCTGATTTCAATCATGGCCACCATGGTGGCTGTCTTGAAAATGTCATATGTAGCCATTTGTCAACCATTTATGCAGTAATTGAGCTGAAATTTGCAATATGGGTAGCTATCTTCAAGCCAAAAAAATATTTCTGATGGATTTGGGTACATTTTCAAGTTTGACCTTGATATGACCCCTGGATAATGACCACGCCCACTTTTCCTAGTTGTCACTTTAAACAATCTTCTCCAAAACCACTAAATCAATAGAGCTGAAATTTGGTATGCTTGTCCCTACCCATGAGGACACCAAAGTTTATTTGAGGCATTCTGATCTGATTTCAAACATGGCTGCCACGGTCGCCATACTAGAAAAAGCCACCTAGATCAGCAGTTATTAAAGATATTGAGCTGAAATTTGGTACATGGGTAGCTAGTAGGTAGCTCCAAAACATATCTGATGGGTTTTTAAGAGTTTTTTTTGTTGTTGTTGTTTGTTTGTTTGTTTGTTTTTGTTTTTTTTCTTGATGTGATCTTTGGGGTTTAGCCATGCCCACTTTTCTAGCTGAAACTGTGATGTATCATCCAAATGAGCTACTTAACCACGAAGCCTAGCTGGATGATCTGAAACATATATTAATCAGCAAAATATTTGTAATTGATTGGTATGAATGGCTTCATAATGATATGTGATGAAGTCATACACAATCAAAAAACACCATTACAGTGCACAGGGTTTGCACCAGCCCTCTTTTACCATTCATTTTTAGATACATTAACATTCTGTATCCACATTCAAACAACGTATTAGCACCTAAACAAAATGTGACATTTGTCTGTCGAATAGAGCTGGTGTTGTTTGTATTATTAATATTATAGACGTGTTGGGTTCCATCACTGACGGTAATCAGGTCAGAAACCTGAACATTTGATTTCTGCATCATTTAATCTATGAATCATTGATACTTAAATGGTTAAAACATGTTAAATGTACTCTTCTAACTGCTGTTCTTTAATTACGATTTAAAATCTCCATAGTCCATTTTCATGTCATTCTGTCTCCATCTTCAGTCAATCTTCATGCTTATGGACGGCATGGTCAAAACAGTCTTTCGAGCTAAGTAGAAGGCGATCTTCTTTTCATAGTAGGCAGCTTCATTCACAAAGTACGGGTGGAGCGTTTCCCCCTCATACTTCACCGTCTCCCCCAAAAATGATAAGAAAATGGGGTCGCCTGGTTGCAGGAGGCTGAAGTCGTTATCCTGAAGAAAGAGTGATACATTTAATTATGAGAGAATTTTTAGTCAAGAAATGAAGCTCAAAGAACTTTAGAAAAATCCATCCATCCAGCCATTTTCTTCCGCTTTATCCGGAGTCGGGTCGCGGGGGCAGCAGCTCAAGCAAAGCCGCCAAGACCTCCCGATCCACACACACCTCCCCCAGCTCCTCCGGGGGAACCCCAAGGTGTTCCCAAGCCAGCCGAAAGATGTAGTCCCTCCAGCGTGTCCTGGGTCTTCCCCGGGGCCTCCTCCCAATGGGACATGCCCGGAACACCTCTCCAGCAAGGCGTCCAGGGGGCATCCGGAAGAGATGCCCAAGCCACCTCAACTGACTCCTTTCGATGTGGAGGAGCAGCGGCTCGACTTCGAGCTCCTCCCGAGTGACCGAGCTCCTCACCCTATCTCTAAGGGAGAGCCCAGCCACCCTGCGGAGGAAACTCATCTCGTCCGCTTGTAAGTTAAATTGCTGACTGTAGCCTTTTTCATAGATCATGCAACTTTTTTCATTGTTACTTAAAACCAGTAGACACCTGGATGATTTAACCAGCGTATGTCGGCCATATTAAAAACTGGCATACGCTGGTCTACGTCTTATAAGCTATGGGTTAGTTTTGTATGAGTTATGAGTACGTTGAAGCACACTGATACATGTTGTAATAGGGTGAGTACTTTGAAAAATTTTGGGCATGCACAATATTTGACGCATGCCAGCGTATGGCTGATACGTCCTGCATATGCGACCATAAGTTGTTGGTAAGTTACTGTGTGATTGTTGACACATTTCTTGTAAATTATGAGTCAAAATATGTCCATTGATTGGCTGAACAAGAAGCTGCAGTCCTCATGCAGTTCAGGCTGTTAAAACCATTCACACACGGATTAAATATAAAGTCTGCAGCACATGTGCACGCGCACACAAAAGGACTGTCCCATACAGAATTCACTAACTCGAACATTGTTCAGAAGCAAATGCAATAACTTGCAATAACACTGGTATTCCTGCAGTACTCAGGGACGCAGTCACACCTCTGTGGATCATGATGCTCAAAGTCACATGCTTTTGTGAATAAGCGAAGTGCACATCTCAGGCCGTGTGGTGCATTATGGGTACGCTAAATTTTTCAGCTACCAATCCACATTCAAAGATGGCAGAAAGCAGTGAGGAATGCTATGATTTGGAGCATTTCAACCGCTGGAAAGTTGACGATTTAAAGCGTTTTTGTAAGCTTCGCAGATTACCTGATACAACCAGGACTGCGTACGGCAGTTGACAGAAACGGAAAGAAGAGCTGGCTCCCTTTGCATGTGCTGCATCGGTACAGAAACTACCGTTGGTGCTGACAAAGGAGGAAAAGAGAGCTGCTGTCAAAAATGACGACCAGTCCTTGTTGATAGTTAGAGACAAACAAATTTCTGACTCCTTGAAGGCAACTGACGGATGGTTAGATGAAGTCCAGGGTCTGAAACTGTGGCCACCTTGCATGTTAGCCAATACTGCAGAATATTTGCTAAGTGGGATGAGAAATTGCTACTCCACCGGCTTCGTAATGACTACAATGAAGGTGGGTCTCACATATAACCTCTTTGGTGTCATGTTTGTTTTGATAAGTTTGATAAGTAAAATGTTGCAGCTAGAGTACTAACGGGGACTAGAAGGAGAGAGCATATCTCACCCATATTGGCCTCTCTTCATTGGCTTCCTGTTAATTCTAGAATAGAATTTAAAATTCTTCTTCTTACTTATAAGGTTTTGAATAATCAGGTCCCATCTTATCTTAGGGACCTTGTAGTACCATATCACCCCAATAGAGCGCTTCGCTCTCAGACTGCAGGCTTACTTGTAGTTCCTAGGGTTTGTAAGAGTAGAATGGGAGGCAGAGCCTTCAGCTTTCAGGCTCCTCTCCTGTGGAACCAGCTCCCAATTCAGATCAGGGAGACAGACACCCTCTCTACTTTTAAGATTAGGCTTAAAACTTTCCTTTTTGCTAAACCTTATAGTTAGGGCTGGATCAGGTGACCCTGAACCATCCCTTAGTTATGCTGCTATAGACGTAGACTGCTGGGGGGTTCCCATGATGCACTGTTTCTTTCTCTTTTTGCTCTGTATGCACCACTCTGCATTTAATCATTAGTGATCGATCTCTGCTCCCCTCCACAGCATGTCTTTTTCCTGGTTCTCTCCCTCAGCCCCAACCAGTCCTAGCAGAAGACTGCCCCTCCCTGAGCCTGGTTCTGCTGGAGGTTTCTTCCTGTTAAAAGGGAGTTTTTCCTTCCCACTGTAGCCAAGTGCTTGCTCACAGGGGGTCGTTTTGACTGTTGGGGTTTTACATAATCATTGTATGGCCTTGCCTTACAATATAAAGCGCCTTGGGGCAACTGTTTGTTGTGATTTGGCGCTATATAAAAAATTGATTGATTGATAAGTTGACAGACATACAATGATATGTGCATGCATGCAGTTTGTTTATAGAACATGTCAATTTTACAATATTATGTGCAATGTCATTCATGGTGCGACATTACAGTCATAAGTCGATGCACAAAAACGGCGCCATCAACCACATTTTAATTCGGCACGGTTTCAGGATGTTGACAATAAATGTGTGCTAGAAACTTACAATTTTAGTTAATCATTTATGGCCGTCTGGATCTTTCTTTTCTGTGGGGAAATTGTGTTGAATGAACGGAGGTTTACAACCACATTTCTTCTTCTTTCCATCTTTGGGTGGACTTGGTGGAGCCTTGCAATCGTGTGTTTTTAGCCACCTTTCAAGCCTATGAATTCTGTTCGAGTATTTGAAAACAGCACAATTTCGCACCTGTCATTATTGTATGCGTCGCTTAAAGCCTTTGAAACAATCCCCGTAAGCCTTAACTTTCACAGTCCGCTAACGCAACCGTATACGAAATTCAGTGGCAGCAGTGTTTGTTTGGTAGCTGGAATTTTTGACCCCGTTTGACCCACGCATGCGCAGATGCGTTGCGCACTTTGCTTTTTGTCACACAAAGGGTTTTCAAATGCCACTCAGAAAACTTTGACTTCCTTTGCTTTGTTCTAGCTGCAGTCAAGAATGTGTATTTGATTTGGCCTCCGTGTGGACTGTGAGACGGCACTCAGCAGAGAATGTGTGCTTGGTGACACGTTTGTCAATATTTACGTGTTCCACCTGCCAAACAAAAGGGTTCTGATGGTGGTGGAAACACCAGACCATCCGGCGGAAACGGGGCTGTCATCATACACTGGCTAAATTGTCAAGGTGTGACAGCTACATTAACGTATCCAGCATATTCAGTGCATTTTTTATATGTTGGCATACGCTGGCTAAATTGTCAAGGTGTGACAGGGCCTTAACTGTTGTTTATGAATCAAAACACTGACATCCCAGTTCATCAACTTATTTTCCTGTTTCAACACTAGAGCAGCCAAATCAACTGTAAAGTTTCAAAACTTTTATTTTGAAACAATTGTTGATGTAACAACTCCCCATTCAGCACAGTGCATAATGTCTTCATTTTGATACAAACACCAGAACAATAAAAAATAAAGTGTTGGCTAAAGGTCTCAAAACAGTCCTTGGGTAAAATCCCTCAGGGAAATTAAAGGTCCATTTGCAGCAAAGCACTGATAAGAAGGAGAATAGTAATGGTAAATGGACTGCATTTATATAGTGCGTTTCCATCTGCATCAGACGCTCAAAGCGCATTACAAAAATAATGCATCCCCACATCCCCATAACGCACATCCCGTGGTGAAGAACAGTAAACAATACTAACCAAAAATGCTACACAGTACAAACTGTAATATCAACAGGACTGTAGTGCTCAAACTGTAATAACAAAAAGATTGTGCTGCTCTTATTGTGTGTCTGTTTGAAAAAGACTTTGTGTATCAAGGTGAAACTGCACATACAGTAACGTTGCTTCTCTAAGACCTTGAAGAAGTTGTCTTGTTTCTGTTTGTGGCTACCAGGGGGCTGCATCTTGTAAAACATTGTGAGTGCAATATCAACACAATGACAGTGTGTCAACTTGTATCTTTGTGCACAAAGTCACCTCACAAAGATCTTGGGCAAGTCTGACATTGGTTGAAATTCAAGTCAAACTGTGACCACTGCTAGGGGTACAGTTTCTGAAACATTTTGTGCATCCATCCACCCATGTTCTATACCTGCTTAGTCCAATTAAGGGTCAGGGATAGGGGTACTGGAGCCTATCCCAGCAGTTGTAGGGTGTGAGGTGGGAAACACCCCGGACAGGACGCCAGTCTGTCACAAGGTCACATATAGACAGACAAACACATTCACCCACACAACTACGGACAATATAACGTTTCCAATCCACCTAACCTGCATATCTTTGGACGTGGCAGGAAGCCGGAGCACTTGGAGCAAATCCACACAAACACGGGGAGGCCACAGGTGTCAATCGATCCCATGACCTTCCTGCTGTGAGGCATCAGTGCTAATCACTATACCACTGTGCTGCCACATTTTTTTTACATGATATCTCAAAAAAAAACCTCACATATCAAGGTGAAACTTGGTACATAATGTTACATTACATTGTAAATGTAAATGTATATCAGATGTTTTGACACAACAATTGTATCAACATGATTCTTGGTACACAGTAATAAACATAATTTTGTTATCAACAGTTGCAGAAACTCAAGTTTTTTCCTCTCTTGCAGATTCTTCTTCTTCAAAATTGTAAAATTATTCCTGTGACTTTTGATATTATAAATATTTGAAACCGAGGAGTGTTTTTTGTGTTCACCCTGTATGTATGTATATATATATATATATATATATATATATATATATATATATATATATAGAAAGAGAGAGTATACATGTCATGACTTTCTGTATGTCGTGTGAACTACAGTTGCATAAAGTGTTTCTATTGCAGTTTTGTGAAATAAAGCTTTTTCGAATCGCCTGAAAAAGCACCTCATTCAAGCTTTTTTGTTTTTAAACATTTGACTTTTTTAAAATACACATTTCCAATGAGTGTATTTTCAATTCGCTACTTCAAATTACCTAAATTGAAGATTGAAGAGTAATGAAAACCCATCTTATGTCACCTCACTAAGACCTCAGACAAGTTTGATGTTCAGCACATTTTGAAAGTAACTGTGGATGCCAGGGAACCACAATTACATTTTTTATTATGTGATACCCCGAGAAAGACTACATAAGATCACCTCATGAAGATGTTCGACAAGGTCAGTGTTTGGTGTAATTTAATTCTAATTGTGGCTACCAGGGGCCAGAGTCTCAGAAGCCTTGTATGGGAGATCTTGATGAAACTGTTCCTCAAGGTGAAATGTGGGACACAAGATAACTGGCCCATTGAGCTGAATGACTTTCAACCAGTGGCACTCACTTCACAATTGATGAAGACGTTGGAGAGGCTCTTCCTCAACTTCTCAAACCACAGGTGCCCATACCAACACCTGCATATTGGGGAAGTGTAGGTGTGGAGGATGCTATCCTCTACCTCTACCTGCTACACCGAGTCCACTCGCACCTGGATAAGGGAAACGGCAGAGTGAGGATTCTCTTCCTGGACTTCTCGAGTGCCTTCAACACCATCCAGACCCTTGTGCTTCAGGCAAACCGGACATGATGCGAGTGGACCACTGCCTGGTCACTTCTCCAGCTACCTCGCCAACAGTCCACAATATGTCAGGCTAAGGGACACCACATCTGACACTGTGATCAGCAGTACCGAAGCACCTCAGGGCACAGTGCTGGCTCCTGTTTTCTTCACCCTGTACACCTCTGACTTCTGCTACAATCTGATCTATGCCACATCCAGAAGTTTGCAGATGACAGCCATTGTTGGATGCATCAGGGATGACAGTGTTATTTTTCCCCCGGTTCTTTCTGTAACACTGCCCTTCATAAGGTCCAAACACAAACTATTTTGCACGTTTAAATTTATTCAAAGTCACAGTGAAAAAGAATATCAAGCCTGGATTCTGTAGAACTTCTCTTACAGTCAAGATCCCCTGTTACAGAATCCCGAACAATGGACACAAACAGTTTTTATAAAATATTTCATACGCGTGACATAGGCGGACCTTATTCTGCAAAATCCTTTCCTTATTGACCCCCGTGGGGATTCAAGGGAGGTCCAACCCCTTGCCCGAGACCCACGCAGTAATGGAACATACTCGTATATGATTTATAATGTAACCTAACTCTCCAAGAAGGGCACATCCAAGATGACACATCCAGGCTGGACAAATTGATCAGGAGGGCTGGCTCTGTGGTTGGCATGAAGCTGGACTCTCTGGTGACAGTGGCAGAGAAGAGAACACTGGACAAACTGCTGGACATTATGGATGATGCCAGTCACCCTATGTACAGCATCATCAGCAACCAGAGGAGCCTCTTCAGCCACAGACTGCTCCTTCCCAAGTGCAGGACCAACAGACTGAAAACTCCTTTGTCCTTCTCCTCACTCAGGGGGAGGAGGAGTAACAGGAAGACAGAGGACAGGAAGGAGAGGAACAGTAGTAGCCAGTAAACCAGTATTGATCAATATGTCTGGTATTTATATTTGCACACTGGTTTTTATTTATTTTTTATTTTTTTTACTTTTACTTTTGATAAGTGGCCAAGTGGTTAATGCGCTTGGTTTCAGTTCAGAAGGTTCCGGGTTCAAATCCCACCCCTGCCACATTTCTTCATGTAATGTGGAGTTGCGTCAGGAAGGGTATCCGGCATAAAACTTGTGCCAATTCAACATGCAGATCCAACTTGGATTTGCTGTGGCGAGCCCGAGTGAAAACAAGGGAGCAGCCGAAGGGACTTACTTTTACTTTTGATACTCTGGGTGCTTCTTACCCTGTGTGCTGCTATACAATGCTACTGGAACCTCAGTTTCCCTGAGGGAGTCTTCTCAAGGGATCAATAAAGTTCTGTCTAATCTAATCTAATCATCCTGCTCTGGAATACCTGTTCAGAGGTGCCAGGAGTTGGTCGACTCCATACAACAAAGCTGTGAAGCAGTTCTCAGAAAAATCTTCAAGCATTTTTCAGTTCATACAGTAAATGTTTGAGTTTGTAGGGGTGGTGGCCAAGTGGTTAATGCGCTTGGTTTCAGTGCAGAAGGTTCCGGGTTCAAATCCCACCCCTGCCACATTTCTCCATGTAATGTGGAGTTGCGTCAGGAAGGGCATCCGGCGTAAAACCTGTGCCAATTCAACGTGCAGATCCACCTTGGATTTGCTGTGGCGACCCCGAGTGCAAACAAGGGAGCAGCCAAAGGGACTTACTTACTTACAGTAAATGTTTGAGTTTGTAAAAAAAAAAAAAAAAAAGCAGACTGCCATTTTTGAACAGTCTAATATTCCTTCTTCTAATATTCCTTCTTCTTCGCTCTCTGTAAAGTAATAACTGATGCATTTTTCTTCATGTTTTGATTTAGAATAGAATGTGCAGTGGTCCCAATGCATTTGTGTGTATGGAAATAAAAGCTATGCTAAAGCTGGGTGTGGAGGGACTGTCTTGGATGAGACATCTAGTATTCAACATTGCGTTGGGGTCTGGGACAGTGCCTAAAGAGTGGCAAACCGGGGTAGTGGTCACCATATTTAAAAAAGAGGACCACAGAGTGTGTGCCAGTTACAGGGGCATCACACTTCTCAGCCTCCCTGGTAAAGTCTACTCCAGGGTGCTGTAAAGGAGGATTGAGCCGATAGTCAAACCTCAGATTGAAGAGGAACAATGCGGGTTCCGTCCTGGTCGTGGAACAACCAACCAGCTCTTCATTCTCACAAGGATCCTGGAGGGTGCCTGGGAGTATGCCAATCCAGTCTACATGTGTTTTGTGGACTTGGAGAAGGCATATGTTTGGGTACCCTGGGAGATACTGTGGGAGATGGCGCGGGAGTATGGAGTGAGGGGTCCCTTCTCAGGGCCATCCAATCTCTGTACTCACAAAGCAAGAGCTGTGTTCGGTGCTCAGCAGTAGGTCGGACTCGTTTCCGGTGGGGGTTGGCTGCGCCTTGTCACCAATCCTGTTTGTGATATTCATGGGCAGGATATCGAGGTGTAGTCGGGGGGAGGAGGGTTTCCAGTTTGGCTCAGGGTCTCATCACTGCTTTTTGCAGATGATGTGGTCCTGTTGGGCTTCATCGGCCCGTGACTTCCAACACTCAATGGATTGGCTCGCAGCCAAGTGTGAAGCGGCTGGGATGAGGATCAGCACCTCTAAATCTGAGGCCATGGTTCTCAGCAGAAACCAGTGGATTGCCTACTCCAGGTAGAGAATGCAGTCTTGCCTCAAGTGGAGAAGTTCAAGTACCTTGGGGTCTTGTTTACAAGTGAGGGGTCAGTGGAGCATGAAATTGGCCTGAGAATTGGTGCAGCAGGAATGGTGTTGCATTCACTCCACCGTATTCTTGTGACAAAAATGGAGCTGAGCCAAAATCAATCAATCAATTTTATTTATATAGCGTCAAATCACAACAAACAGTTGCCCCAAGGCGCTTTATATTGTAAGGCAAGGCCATACAATAATTACGTAAAAACCCCAACGGTCAAAACGACCCCCTGTGAGCAAACACTTGGCGACAGTGGGAAGGAAAAACTCCCTTTTAACAGGAAGAAACCTCCAGCAGAACCAGGCTCAGGGAGAGGCAGTCTTCTGCTGGGACTGGTTGGGGCTGAGGGAGAGAACCAGGAAAAAGACATGCTGTGGAGGGGAGCAGAGATCAATCACTAATGATTAAATGCAGAGTGGTGCATACAGAGCAAAAAGAGAAAGAAACACTCAGTGCATCATGGGAACCCCCCCAGCAATCTAAGTCTATAGCAGCATAACTAAGGGATGGTTCAGGGTCACCTGATCCAGCCCTAACTATAAGCTTTAGCAAAAAGGAAAGTTTTAAGCCTAATCTTAAAAGTAGAGAGGGTGTCTGTCTCCCTGATCTGAATTGGGAGCTGGTTCCACAGGAGAGGAGCCTGAAAGCTGAAGGCTCTGCCTCCCATTCTACTCTTACAAACCCTAGGAACTACAAGTAAGCCTGCAGTCTGAGAGCGAAGTGCTCTATTGGGGTGATATGGTACTATGAGGTCCCTAAGATAAGATGGGACCTGATTATTCAAAACCTTATAAGTAAGAAGAAGAATTTTAAATTCTATTCTAGAATTAACAGGAAGCCAATGAAGAGAGGCCAATATGGGTGAGATATGCTCTCTCCTTCTAGTCCCCGTCAGCACTCTAGCTGCAGCATTTTGAATTAACTGAAGGCTTTTCAGGGAACTTTTAGGACAACCTGATAATAATGAATTACAATAGTCCAGCCTAGAGGAAATAAATGCATGAATTAGTTTTTCAGCATCACTCTGAGACAAGACCTTTCTAATTTTAGAGATATTGCGTAAATGCAAAAAAGCAGTCCTACATATTTGTTTAATATGCGCATTGAATGACATATCCTGATCAAAAATGACTCCAAGATTTCTCACAGTATTACTAGAGGTCAGGGTAATGCCATCCAGAGTAAGGATCTGGTTAGACACCATGTTTCTAAGATTTGTGGGGCCAAGTACAATAACTTCAGTTTTATCTGAGTTTAAAAGCAGGAAATTAGAGGTCATCCATGTCTTTATGTCTGTAAGACAATCCTGCAGTTTAGCTAATTGTGTGTGTCCTCTGGCTTCATGGATAGATAAAGCTGGGTATCATCTGTGTAACAATGAAAATTTAAGCAATGCCGTCTAATAATACTGCCTAAGGGAAGCATGTATAAAGTGAATAAAATTGGTCCTAGCACAGAACCTTGTGGAACTCCATAATTAACCTTAGTCTGTGAAGAAGATTCCCCATTTACATGAACAAATTGTAATCTATTAGATAAATATGATTCAAACCACCGCAGCGCAGTGCCTTTAATACCTATGGCATGCTCTTATCTCTGTAATAAAATTTTATGGTCAACAGTATCAAAAGCAGCACTGAGGTCTAACAGAACAAGCACAGAGATGAGTCCACTGTCTGAGGCCATAAGAAGATCATTTGTAATCTTCACTAATGCTGTTTCTGTACTATGATGAATTCTAAAACCTGACTGAAACTCTTCAAATAGACCATTCCTCTGCAGATGATCAGTTAGCTGTTTTACAACTACCCTTTCAAGAATTTTTGAGAGAAAAGGAAGGTTGGAGATTGGCCTATAATTAGCTAAGATAGCTGGGTCAAGTGATGGCTTTTTAAGTAATGGTTTAATTACTGCCACCTTAGAAGCCTGTGGTACATAGCCAACTAACAAAGATAGATTGATCATATTTAAGATCGAAGCATTAATTAATGGTAGGGCTTCCTTGAGCAGCCTGGTAGGAATGGGGTCTAATCAGTGATGACTCTAATCTGACCACTTTTTTTAGTATCGAGTAATCTAACGCGTTAATCTTTCCAAATCAGTAATCAGATTAAAGTTACTTCTCCATGTCACTGTGCGTTACTATTATTTTTCATTGTGGGTCGATAACAGCATTAAACTTGGTTTGTGGGCAGGAGGTCGGGGTTCGACTGAACTACACACTTTCAGTGAGCTGTGAGCTTTTCATCCACGGTTTTTTTTTGCAGCTGCTCGACTCGTCCTCACCTCTTAAAGCGCGGTGATCAGCACACCTGTACTGAGCTTTACAAAGACATTTTTATACTTTTTCCCCTCCTTTATTTAGAATTCTGAGCTGAGCTGCTCCGTATCGTCTCGTTAAAAACAAATGATCCTCCGCGACGCGTCAACAACTAACACTATTTTCCACTCAAATGCACCTAAACTCTTTCTGAGGACCACATGATGTGAAAATGCAATAAAACTTTCTTACCTATAAATCTGGTCCTGTTTTCTGCATAAATAAATGTTATCCATTCTTTGTGCTGAAACGCCAAAGCAGGGGCGAATCCAGATGGAATGGGGGCGTGGGGCAAGGATGTGCCCCCCACAACACCCCTAGATTAAAGGTCCAGTTTTGAAGCCGTTTTTTACTACAACTACTAATATTTCTTAAAATAATAATAATTTCGACAAGTAAAATGTTTAGAGAGAATTTAAATGTTAGAAAAATGTTAGAATTTAATAGTTACATTTATAAACAATGTAGGTTTGAAATTGCAAGTTTTACTGTTACAGTGCTGTCAACAGTTAAATATGAGGTCAAGAAAGAGATCTTTATTTTACTTTTTATAAAACAAGTATTTATTTTCATTGAAGTCAAGAAAGGGTGACTATAAAGTGAGTTTTGGCAAAACAGGTATCATTGTCATGTTGACGTGGGTTGTTGTCGGCAGCTGGGGAAAGTAACTAAAAAAGTAACTAGTAATCTAACTTAGTTACTTTTACAATTGAGTAATCAGTAAAGTAACTAAGTTACTTTTTCAAGGAGTAATCAGTAATTGGATTACTTTTGCAAAGTAACTGTGGCAACACTGGGTCTAATAGACATGTTGATGGTTTGGATGAAGTAACTAATGAAAATAACTCAGACAGAACAATCGGAGAGAAAGAGTCTAACCAAATACCGGCATCACTGAAAGCAGCCAAAGATAACGATACGTCTTTGGGATGGTTATGAGTAATTTTTTCTCTAATAGTTAAAATTTTATTAGCAAAGAAAGTCATGAAGTCATTACTAGTTAAAGTTAAAGGAATACTCGGCTCAATAGAGCTCTGACTCTTTGTCAGCCTGGCTACAGTGCTGAAAAGAAACCTGGGGTTGTTCTTATTTTCTTCAATTAGTGATGAGTAGTAAGATATCCTAGCTTTACGGAGGGCTTTTTTATAGAGCAACAGACTCTTTTTCCAAGCTAAGTGAAGATCTTCTAAATTAGTGAGACGCCATTTCCTCTCCAACTTACGAGTTATCTGCTTTAAGCTGCGAGTTTGTGAGTTATACCACGGAGTCAGGCACTTCTGATTTAAAGCTCTCTTTTTCAGAGGAGCTACAGCATCCAAAGTTGTCTTGAATGAGGATGTAAAACTATTGACAAGATACTCTATCTCACTTACAGAGTTTAGGTAGCTACTCTGCACTGTGTTGGTATATGGCATTAGAGAACATAAAGAAGGAATCATATCCTTAAATCTAGTTACAGCGCTTTCTGAAAGACTTCTAGTGTAATGAAACTTATTCCCCACTGCTGGGTAGTCCATCAGAGTAAATGTAAATGTTATTAAGAAATGATCAGACAGAAGGGGGTTTTCAGGGAATACTGTTAAGTCTTCAATTTCCATACCATAAGTCAGAACAAGATCTAAGATATGATTAAAGTGGTGGGTGGACTCATTTACATTTTGAGCAAAGCCAATTGAGTCTAATAATAGATTAAATGCAGTGTTGAGGTTGTCATTCTCAGCAACTGTGTGGATGTTAAAATCACCCACTATAATTATCTTATCTGAGCTAAGCACTAAGTCAGACAAAAGGTCTGAAAATTCACAGAGAAACTCACAGTAACGACCAGGTGGACGATAGATAATAACAAATAAAACTGGTTTTTGGGACTTCCAATTTGGATGGACAAGACTAAGAGTCAAGCTTTCAAATGAATTTAAGCTCTGTCTGGGTTTTTGATTAATTAATAAGCTGGAATGGAAGATTGCTGCTAATCCTCCACCTCGGCCCGTGCTACGAGCATTCTGGCAGTTAGTGTGACTCAGGGGTGTTGACTCATTTAAACTAACATATTCATCCTGCTGTAACCAGGTTTCTGTAAGGCAGAATAAATCAATATGTTGATCAATTATTATATCATTTACTAACAGGGACTTAGAAGAGAGAGACCTAATGTTTAATAGACCACATTTAACCGTTTTAGTCTGTGGTGCAGTTGAAGGTGCTATATTATTTTTTCTTTTTTAATTTTTATGCTTAAATAGATTTTTGCTGGTTATTGGTAGTCTGGGAGCAGGCACCGTCTCTACGGGGATGGGGTAATGAGGGGATGGCAGGGGGAGAGAAGCTGCAGAGAGGTGTGTAAGACTACAACTCTGCTTCCTGGTCCCAACCCTGGATAGTCACGGTTTGGAGGATTTAAGAAAATTGGCCAGATTTCTAGAAATGAGAGCTGCTCCATCCAAAGTGGGATGGATGCCGTCTCTCCTAACAAGACCAGGTTTTCCCCAGAAGCTTTGCCAATTATCTATGAAGCCCACCTCATTTTTTGGACACCACTCAGACAGCCAGCAATTCAAGGAGAACATGCGGCTAAACATGTCACTCCCGGTCCGATTGGGGAGGGGCCCAGAGAAAACTACAGAGTCCGACATTGTTTTTGCAAAGTTACACACCAATTCAATGTTAATTTTAGTGACCTCTGATTGGCGTAACCGGGTGTCATTACTGCCGACGTGAATTACAATCTTACCAAATTTACGCTTAGCCTTAGCCAGCAGTTTCAAATTTCCTTCAATGTCGCCTGCTCTGGCCCCCGGAAGACAATTGACTATGGTTGCTGGTGTCGCTAACTTCACATTTCTCAAAACAGAGTCGCCAATAACCAGAGTTTGATCCTCGGTGGGTGTGTTGTCGAGTGGGGAAAACGATTAGAGATGTGAACGGGTTGGCGGTGTACACGGGGCTTCTGTTTAGAACTACGCTTCCTCCTCACAGTCACCCAGTCGGCCTGCTTTCCTTGCTGCTCGGGATCTGCCAGAGGGAAAGTAACGGCGGCTAAGCTACCTTGGTCCGCACCGACTACAGGGGCCTGGCTAGCTGTAGAATTTTCCATGGTGCGGAGCCGAGTCTCCAATTCGCCCAGCCTGGCCTCCAAAGCTACGAATAAGCTACACTTATTACAAGTACCATTACTGCTAAAGGAGGCCGAGGAATAACTAAACATTTCACACCCAGAGCAGAAAAGTGCAGGAGAGACAGGAGAAGCTGCCATGCTAAACCGGCTAAGAGCTAGTAGCTGCGCTAAGCTAGCGGATTCCTAAAAACACACAAGGTGAATAATGTGTAACTAATTTAGAGGTGATTCAGCAGAGGGAGTCCTTTAGTTAAGGCACGTGAAGATTACACTGTGAAACAAATCGTTATCTAGTTAACTAGATCAATCTAACTGTGCAGATTAAACAGCTAACAGATACAGCAAAACACAGCTGTGCTCCGGAACAGGAAGTGATACAATACTGCAGTGAGAGTCAACCACCAGTAGAGGCCAAAAGGCGAAGCTCTGATCTACTGGTCAATATTTGTTCCTACTCTCACTTCTCAAAGGAAGTCTGGGGTCCCCTGCTGGAGCTGCTGCCCCAGTGACTCGATTCCAGGTAGCGGTTGAAGATGAGTGAGTGAGTGATAAAGATTTTGAGATTTACTCACTTTTTTAAACACAGTGCTGTTAATCAGCTTGTACACTTGTGCTGTTGAGCACAAGTGTACAAGCTGAAGCTCAAAACAATCTTAAGCAGGTGAATCATGGGGCTCCAGTTTTTGAATATAATGTAACTCTGACACATTGGGGCTTTTAAACTCTTTCTGATGTTGGTTGCTTGCAGCTGAAATGTGCAACTGTACCTGTAACTGAGGGTGTATGGCGGCAGTGATTTCCTGGGTCACAGGGTCTCTTGGGTAATCAACATTCTTCACCTCGGTGTACACCTCGACTTCACCCCCTTCAAATGTACATCCTGCAAACAAAAGACAGTATGAGGAATTTCAGTGTACTAAAAAGTCTTCACTTGGAGCTGATTTGAATATGAGCTGTTAAATAACCAGAATTGAATTTCTGAATCCACTCCAACATCAGATCCACTGCTTCTTTCATTACATTGAAGATATCGGCTCTGAGGACTCCGTGGGGTTGAGGTCCGACCTCTATCACTGCAGAAAAGAGAAGCAATTTCATATTCCATTTTCATGTCAAATAAACAAGGAACATGTCACATGCACGCTTACCAAAACCATGTTTCCCCACTGAATCTAAGGAGACACCATCCCAGAGCTGTAAGTCTGTCTTGATGGCTCGTACAGGCACAGAGGTGATCTTATTCTGACAACCAAATATATCAGCTGTTAATAGCACAGTTTACAGCACCCAGTATTGTCCTGTATGGTAAATCTGGAGTAGTACTCAAAAAACTGAATGACTGTGCAAAAATTGGTATTGGTGGGATCAATTTAGAATTTTTGAAGAATTCATGTGGGGTACCCCAGGGTTCAGTCCTTGGGCCATTGTTGTTTCTGTTATATACAACCCTGGCAATAATTATGGAATCACCGGCCTCGGAGGATGTTCATTCAGTTGTTTAATTTTGTAGAAAAAAAGCAGATCACAGACATGACACAAAACTAAAGTCATTTCAAATGGCAACTTTCTGGCTTTAAGAAACACTGTTTGTGTGGCAGTCAGTAACGGTTACTTTTTTAGACCAAGCAGAGGGAAAAAAAATATGGACTCACTCAATTCTGTGGAATAAATTATGGAATCACCCTGTAAATTTTCATCCCCAAAACTAACACCTGCATCAAATCAGATCTGCACGTTAGTCTGCATCTAAAAAGGAGTGATCACACCTTGGAGAGCTGTTGCACCAAGTGGACTGACATGAATCATGGCTCCAACACTAGAGATGTCAATTGAAACAAAGGAGAGGATTACCAAACTCTTAAAAGAGGGTAAATCATCACGCAATGTTGCAAAAGATGTTGGTTGTTCACAGTCAGCTGTGTCTAAACTCTGGACCAAATACAAACAATATGGGAAGGTTGTTAAAGGCAAACATACTGGTAGACTAAAGAAGACATCAAAGCGTCAAGACAGAAAACTTAAAGCAGTATGTCTCAAAAATCGAAAATGCACAACAAAACAAATGAGGAACGAATGGGAGGAAACTGGAGTCAACGTCTGTGACCGAACTGTAAGAAACTGCCTAAAGGAAATGGGATTTACATACAGAAAAGCTAAACGAAAGCCATCATTAACACCTAAACAGAAAAAAACAAGGTTACACTGGGCTAAGGAAAAGCAATCGTAGACTGTGGATGACTGGATGAAAGTCATATTCAGTGATGAATCTCGAATCTGCATTGGGCAAGGTGATGATGCTGGAACTTTTGTTTTGTGCCGTTCCAATGAGATTTATAAAGATGACTGCCTGAAGAGAACATGTAAATTTCCACAGTCATTGATGATATGGGGCTGCATGTCAGGTAAAGGCACTGGGGAGATGGCTGTCATTACATCATCAATAAATGCACAGGTTTACATTGATATTTTGGACACTTTTCTTATCCCATCAATTGAAAGGATGTTTGGGGATGAAATCATTTTTCAAGATGATAATGCATCTTGCCATAGAGCAAAAACTGTGAAAACATTCCTTGCAAAAAGACACATAGGGTCAATGTCATGGCCTGCAGATAGTCCAGATCTTAATCCAATTGAAAATCTTTGGTGGAAGTTGAAGAAAATGGCCCATGACAAGGCTCCAACCTGCAAAACTGATCTGGCAACAGCAATCAGAGAAAGTTGGAGCCAGATTGATGAAGAGTACTGTTTGTCACTCATTAAGTCCATGCCTCAGAGCCTGTAAGATGTTATAAAAGCCAGAGGTGGTGCAACATGTGTGATGTGTTGGAGCGTTCTTTTGTTTTTCATGATTCCATAATTTTTTCTTGAGAATTGAGTGATTCCATATTTTTTCCCTCTGCTTGGTCTAAAAAAGTAACCGTTACTGACTGCCACAATCTTTTTTTCTTGATTTCTTATAGTGTTTCTTAAAGCCAGAAAGTTGCCATTTGAAATGACTTTAGTTTTGTCATGTCTGTGATCTGCTTTTTTTCTAAAAAATTAAACAACTGAATGAACATCCTCCGAGGCCGGTGATTCCATAATTTTTGCCAGGGGTTGTATTAATGATATATGTTTGGTTTCTAAGTCTGTGAGTTGTATTTTGTTTGCCAATGATACAACTGTGTTGTAGTGGACATCATTTGGGACAGCTCTTGGACATGATGAAGAGGGAACTACTGAATTTTAAACAGTGGTTTGATTCAAACAAACTGTCACTTCATCTTGGTAAAACAAAGTGTATTTTATTTGGAAATAAACCCAGGAATTTAAGTAAATATTTATTATTAACTGATGCTGAAATTTAAATTGTAACTGAAACCAAATTTCTTGGAGATTTTATTGATGAAGAATTAAGCTGGAAAACCCATATTATTTTTATGTTAAGTCTAAAATCTCAAAGCCATCGTAATTCTGTATAAAGCACAAGACTTCCTCTCCCAACATTCGTTAGTTACATTATATCATTCATTACTTGTTGCATATATAACCTATTGCATTGAGGTTGGGGAAACACATAAAACAAATACAAATCCAATATTTTTATTACAAAACAAAGCTATCAGAGTTATCAGTAATAAACCATATTGTGAGCAAACAAACCCACTATTTGTCTGTTTACACCTTTTGAAATTCTGGGACTTGGTTGATTACTGTATATCACAATACAAATCATGTATAAAGTTAAAAAGAAGCTTTTACCTCAACATGTCCAGGATCTGTTTAAAATGAGGGAGTCCAGCTATAATTTGAGAGAAACATTAGTATTTGACAAATTAAAGACTGAAACTACTGTAAGAAGTCATTGTGTTTCTGTAAAAGTTGTAAATATTTGGAATAACTGTTCTGATAGCATTAAGTTATCTGGTACTTTAGTTGGCTTAAAAAGACTGTAAAAACAATACAATTACTTGTTATAGTATGAAGAATTAGGTTAACTGAGTTTGTTGCTGTTTTTTTATTGCGCGTCGTGCACTGTTTGTTCTATTGTGTTGAGGTGTTTTACCGTAGTTCACTCATTAATCTATACTGTCTGTGCTTGTTTTTTCTTTTTTGGTATTTGTTGTTATGACATGTTATGGTAATGGTAAAAGGGGTGGGTGTTTATAAGCTTTTGCTTCTGCCTCCACTCTTTCAGCTGCACAAAACTGGGAAATTGTTGACAAGTTTTTTTTGTTTTTGTTTTACAAGATTTTTTGTTAAGTGTGTGTGTAGAATAAATTCATTCATTCAAAAATAAGATGAGTGAAGAAAGCCACTAAGACACTTAGATGACTCTGAAGGAGTTTTAGGCTTCTGTAATGATGAAGAAACTGTACATAGTGCAACGTTTTTATATATAACTAGTCACAGCTTTGTGGTGGACAGGAACAGAAAAGAGAGTCTTCCCCCCCCCCCCCCCACCCCCCCCCCCCCCCCCCCCCCCCCCCCCCCCCCCAAAAAAAAAACCTTACAAATGACCTCTGAAAACCAAGGAAGTGTGGAGACAAATGTTCATAATTTCTGATTATTTTAATTCATTATTTCATTTGACCTTTGAAATCTGACCCTTTTCCTTTGATCCTGCAACCAAGATTGCTGATTAGTTCAATGGCCAGGATCTGCCACTTGATCCTGGCACTTTTGTTCCTGATTACAACATTGAAGACAGATGGCCAGACTGCAGCAAAAATGTAATATTTTGGTGAAGGTGCAAAGAACAAAGTAATCTAAATATGAGGGCAGGATCAAAGTTCAGCAAAGACCTCTGTTCAAGATCAAAGATGAGCAATCAGGATCAAAGGTGTGAATGTGAATCAGAGTTCAGCCATAAAGACCAATTTTCAGCAATAATTATCTTAGGCCATAATTAGGCCAATAATTATCTTTTCGAATCACAGATTCAAGTCTAACATTCAAGATTAAAGTTAAACAATTAGGATATTAGATCAAGATCAAGGATGAGTAATCATGATTAACATTCAGGATCTAAGGTCAGGGTTAAAGTTCAGTAATCACAGTCAAAGATCATTCAGAATCATATTCTGCCATAAGGATCTTAGGTAAGGATGAAAGACGAGTAGTCAAGATCAAAGTTCAACAGTCAAGGTCTCAGCTCATGACCAAAGTTCAATCAATCTGGATCAAAGTTCAACAATAAAATCTTTGCTCAGAATCAAAGATGAACAATCAGGATCAAAGTTCAAAATTCAGGATCAAAGTTCATCCATCAGAATTCAAAGTCCTGTCCAAAGTTAAGCAGTGATGACCAAAGATAAGCAAAGAACATCAAATTTCAGCAATCAGAACCTAATGTTAGGATCAAAATTAGGGAAGTGGGAAAAGGAATGTTTGAAATTAGTTCAAAGGAGTAACCCTAAGTCTGAAGTAGAGAGAAATTTAGGTAAAAGTCTTAGACCTTGGTTGATGTCATATCTGAGTGCATTTGTAGCTTTAGAACCTGTGCCATATTTTTGCACACAATGAAATCAAATTGTGTCTTTATATGAATCTCTGAGTCTGTCACCTTTACGTATTTATAAATGTGCACTGTTAACCAATTGCAGGAGTAAAAGATGAAGCACAGGCCCATGTTGGCGGTGGTGTTGTGGAGGTCACAGAGGACGTCAAAGGCCTCTTGGCTTCCTTTAGGCCCAAGCTGAGTGTTCAGCTCCTGTGCTCGTATCAGCTCATGAGGTGTTGAATCTGTTACAGGTGAACTGGAGACCAAAGACATCAGACTTTACAAGACTGTGGAATGTGGAAAAGTTAAATAAACCTCAAGGCTGCCTGGTTCGCATTTTGGTGTTACGTTCATGTTAAATCTTACCTCAGCAAGGCTTTTGTGAAACATCGGTTGAGATCCTTTTCAGTGTATCGTCTGCAAACGTCAACAGCTCGTGGGTTTGATATCATGGTCGTCACAGAAATGGATCCAACCTCATCTGCTTTCTGCATTTCTCTCACCAAGTAGACTCCTGACAGCTCATTACCATGGGTGCCACCACAAATGGCAATACGGGACAAAGATGGGAAAGAAACATATGCCATCTGGTGGTACGAAAATTAAAGCATCGTTACACAAATGATATGAACTATCGACCAGAAAATTGTTACATACATTATTTCCTTACTAGCGTCCATGCCAACATGGGTCTCCAGCTGCAAACGTTCATACTCATATGTTCACAAAGACACCATCTCACCCTAACATTACACAACATGATAGCCTGATAGATTACCTGACATAAATCTCAACAACAGGACTAAACCTGAACATCACAGGTTTTGTCCATCATGCTTGCTCAGACAGATGGATCCATTCTTGTTTCTGTATGAAACAGTTATGAAATAATTTTGCCACATACAGACACTTCTGATGGAAGACTCCAAGAAGTCATTAAAAGCGTGGATCTTAGCCTTGATCCAGGACCATCACTGTAGAGGAAAAATTTATGTTTTCCTCATGTTGTCAGGGCAGAGTGTACCAGCCCAGAGTCATCCCCCTCAGTGTTGATAGAACACTTCATGTTACTCCAACGTAAACGTCAGGGCCATTTAATCATTGCCCTGACTGACTAAGGCCATGTTTGTATTCGGATTTTGTTTTCATTCTGGTAGACGTCCTTAACATGGCTCTGTGAGTGTGGAAAGACAGATATTCCAAATTCTCTATCAGCTTCTCAAGTCCTGCAATCAGGGTGTCCTTTGATTCAACAAACATTGCAACATTGTCCAAGAAGTGAAGGTCAGTGAACCTGCCCTCACCAACAAAACCACCTAAACCGCTGATTTCCACAACCCAACCCGACACCCCAAACCGTGCACGCATTTAACAGTGCAGGAGCCAAAAAAAAAAACATCTCTCAGGAACACCAGTCTTCATCAGGAAAGACTTTCTGGCCTCATTCCATACTGCATGTCATGATTTGGTGCTAGACAAAGAATAATAGATTCCCCAAAGCAGGTCAACCCAAACACAAGTGTGGATTCAAAAGGTACAACAGTTTATTCACAATAGGGTGAGTTTAAACAGAGTCAAATGTGGTGACTGGATTCAGCAAAAGATTATGTGAGGGTAGTCCAGGAAGAACAAAAATGCAATCAACCCACTAAGGTTGAGGGGATTCTGGGAGGTGAGGATAAAAAGGAAACTCAGACATATTGTTGGGAAGGTGTCGTAACACGGACCCACAACAGGGGGCGCAAGTGAACGGACAATGGATAAGAAAAAGGAGTAACAATTTAATGTTGCGAAAGTACACAACGGAATACAAACAGAAATTACAGGTGCCAATTGTATACAAGAGGACAGTGGGCAGGCTCGAAGATAGGAGACCTCTGATGAACGAGGAGCCGGGGCCCACACCGCTTCCACCACCAACGGCCTGAAGAACACCGGAGCCGCCAAGTCCTGAATCCCCAGGTGGTCTCTGTCCTCCGTTGTCGGCCCTGGTACTGCTGGCAAAGAAGACACAGAAGGAGGTGAGTGTGAGTCCTCACACCCAGCAACCTTTACACTCAAAGTCTCTGGGAGGGAAAACCTCCACCTCCAGATACGTTTCTCTCGTGCAGCTCCTGTTGGTCCCTCTTCTGGATCACCACAGGAATGCGGCTGCACACAGAACAAAGTTTAGACAATCGATAAGTCAGCAGAGAAATTACCTTTGTGGTAGATGATTTCTCGGCGAGGAGGTGGAGTTGTGATCCGCTTCTTGTAAGGAGGTTAATGAGAGACAGCTGGTGAGGTTGACAGGTGACAGCTGTCTCTTCCAATAGCTCTGGCGCCCTCTCATGCTTGAAGCCCGCACTCCAAGCAGGGCGCCGACTGGTGGTGGTGGGCCAGCAGTACCTCCTCTTCAGCGGCCCACATAACACATATAATGATTCCAAAAACCAAAAACAGGTACTTTCAAATGAGGACAAACACATGAGAAGTTACCAAAGACATACAGCATACAATGGACCAGCAAACAGAAGAAGACATGGGTGTGGTTAAAGTAGACAAAAAAATCAACACAGGTGTGACGCTCACATGTGATAACAGAATCAAAACACTAGAGGGCAGCAGAGAACAGACAAAGATGACTGGAACAAGTGATAATAAAACAAAACACAAGGGGGCAGGAGAGAACATACTTCTACAAACAAAGTAACCTGACAATCGGCTCTGAATCGGGCCAGATACTGGCCTCTCTCTCCTAGCATGTGATTGGGTGGCAGCCGAGATGCTGATGTCAGCCCATGCGTCAGCCTCACGTTGATGTGACGCAAGCGCTGCTCTCCTATTGGTCGTTTAGGAGAAAGAATTCCAGAGCTGCTCTCCTATTGGTCCTTTAGGAGTGGGAAATCTCACTCCAAAATGAAGGCCAGTATCCGGCCAGTTGTCAGACTACAAGCAAAGGTGACTGGAACATATGATAATCTCTAAGTGGAAAAACAAATACTAAGTGAAGGACTAAGGATAACTGAAGGACTAACAATAAAGACAAACAGAGACGAAAAGACCAACGAATCTACGAATCAATCAATCAATCAATCAATCAATCACCAAGAGCAATCAGAGATTTCTGACGTCCAATCAGGATCTGGATCACCTCCAAAATTCAGTGGAGTCTTCCCTGCCCTAATATCCATCTGTGGTGCAAATGTGGTGAGAAGCTGTGCAGTAGTTTTGAAGTAATCCTTCAAAGCCTATGTAAAAGGAAATCTTGATCCAGAATCCAGATCTGGATCCAGATCAACCTCAAAATTTAATGGTCTTCCATGCATGGCCTAATATTTATATGTGGTGCAAATTTGTTGAGAATCTGTGAAGTAGTTTTGAAGTAATCCTTCAAAGCCTCTTGATCCAGAATCTGAATTCAGATCCAAATCACCTCAGAAATGCACTGGAGTCTTCCATGCTCTAATATGTATCTGTAGTGCAAATTTGGTGAGAATCCGTGAAGTAGTTTTGATGTAATCCTTTAGAGTGTATAGAAAGTGAAATCTTGATCCAGAATCTGGATCCGGATCCAGATCACCTCCAAAATTTAATGGAGTCTTCTTTAGCCTAATATGTATCTGTGTTGAAAATTTCGCCAAAATCCATGTGTAGTGGCTGCATTCTGCGTTGTAACTACATCTGAACAGTGACACCTGCTGGCCTCCGTTACACTCACCCCCCTAAACTCACTCCCATCTGGGTCACGGCACCATTGTAGCGGGACAGGCACAGCGACACCTGCTGGCCTCAGTTACACTCACCCCCCTAAACTCACTCCCATCTGGGTCACGGCACCATTGTAGCGGGATAGGCACAGCGACACCTGCTGGCCTCAGTTACACTCACCCCCCTAAACTCACTCCCATCTGGGTCATGGCACCATTGTAGCGGGACAGGCACAGCAACACTTGCTGGCCTCAGTTACACTCACCCCCCCAAACTCACTCCCATCCGGGTTCACTGCACCACTGTAGTGGCTGTACTCTGCGTTGTGTTGTTATGACTTTGTCCATTCGCTCCCGTTGGGAGGTGAACTCACGATCCTCGGCATGGGAGTTGGACTCTCTAACCAGAAGGCCAAAACCCAGGTCTCTGGCCTTGTGACCAGAGAATCCTTTTGAGCTGTTGGGAGTGAGGTTTGCTAACTACATCTGCACAGCGGCACCTGCTGGCCTCCGTTACAAATGCAGTAGTTCTGACATAATCCTGCTAACAGTAACCCTTCAAAGCCTATATAAAGTGAAACTTGATCCAGAATCTGGATCCAGATCCAGATTACCTCCAAAATTTAATGGGTTCTTCCATGGCCTCATATGTATCTGTGGTGAATATTTAATCATGGAAGTCACACATAAATTACATAAAAGGAAAAATAGCGAAAGCCATTGCTGTTTTGCATAAAGTAAATATTCATTAAATAGTTATGGTTATTAACATTGTACAATTCATTGATTGTCCCATATTTAACTTACTGTGTAGAAATCTGGGGATCAACATATACAACCTATATACAACCTTTATTTATTTTGCAGAAAAGAGCTTTAAAAGTGATTAGTAACAGTGGTTTTAGAGATCCATCTAATCCATTGTTTATTAAGTATAGGGTACTTAAATTTCATGATTTAGTCGATTTGAAAATATTACAAACGATGTACCAAGTTAATAAAAATACTTTACCAACAAACATTCAAAATATGTTTGAAAAAAGAGTAAGTAGTTATAAATTGAAAGGAATAGAAGTCTTTAAAAAACCAAGATTTAGAACCAAAGTAAAGGAAAGGAGTATTGCAGTAAATGGTGTCAAATTATGGAACAATCTTAATAAAGAAATTAAAGAATTAAGGTCGCTTAAATTATTTAAAAAAACATATTAAATTAGATGTATTAAGTAAGTATGAAACTATGAAGTAAGTCAGTGGGCTGCAAGAAAGTAAAAAAAAAAAAGTAAACTTAATAATGTTTGGAGTGTCTTAAGTTTAAATATAACCTATCAGTGATGTAATCTATTAATTAATGGTCATAATTATGAAATGGGTCAGTGGTATGTGACAAGTTAAAGAAATGCAATCTGTTAAATAATGTTGACTATGATGCTGTATATTGAAAGATTGTATTGTTAAAAGGGGCAGAAATCATAAGACTTGTTCTTCTTTCTGCTCCTTTTCATTCTGGTATTGTGGTGCTTTTGTTTTTTGCTTTTCTGTTTTTCTTTTAAATGAATGAAATAAAAAAAAAAAAAAAATCAAAGTCTGTGCAGTAAATGGTAAATGGACTGGAATGCCTCACGTTCACCCGATGTGAGGGTGCTGCCATACAAGGTGTTCACTACACACCGGGAGCAACTAGGGGATTAAAGACCTTGGCCAAAGGCCCTTAGTGATTTTCTGGTCAGGCTGGGATTTGAACCGAGGATCTTCTGGTCTCAACCTCAACACCTTAACCACGAGACCTTCACCTCCCCTAGTAGTAGTGCATTGAAGTGTCCTTCAATGCGCATATTAAGCAAATATGTAGGACTGCTTTTTTGCATTTGCGCAATATCTCTAAAATTAGAAAGGTCTTGTCTCAGAGTGATGCTGAAAAGCTAATTCATGCATTTATTTCTTCTAGGCTGGACTATTGTAATTCATTATTATCAGGTTGTCCTAAAAGTTCCCTGAAAAGCCTTCAGTTAATTCAAAATGCTGCAGCTAGAGTGCTAACGGGGACTAGAAGGAGAGAGCATATTTCACCCATATTGGCCTCTCTTCATTGGCTCCCTGTTAATTCTAGAATAGAATTTAAAATTCTTCTTCTTACTTATAAGGTTTTGAATAATCAGGTCCCATCTTATCTTAGGGACCTCATAGTACCATATCACCCCAATAGAGTGCTTTGCTCTCATACTGCAGGCTTACTTGTAGTTCCTAGGGTTTGTTAGAGTAGAATGGGAGGCAGAGCCTTCAGCTTTCAGGCTCCTCTCCTGTGGAACCAGCTCCCAATTCAGATCAGGGAGACAGACACCCTCTCTACTTTTAAGATTAGGCTTAAAACTTTCCTTTTTGAAAAAGCTTATAGTTAGGGCTGGATCAGGTGACCCTGAACCATCCCTTAGTTATGCTGCTATAGACTTAGACTGCTGGGGGGTTTCCCATGATGCACCCAGTGTTTCTTTTTATTAACCTCTTTTTGCTCTGTATGCACCACTCTGCTTTCAATCATTGGTGATTGATCTCTGCTGTCTTCCAAAGCATGTCTTTTTCCTGATTCTCTCCCCTCAGCCCCAACCAGTCCCAGCAGAAGACTGCCCCTCCCTGAGCCTGGTTCTGCTGGAGGTTTCTTCCTGTTAAAAGGGAGTTTTTCCTTCCCACTGTCGCCAAGTGCTTGCTCACAGGGGGTCGTTTTGACCGTTGGGGTTTTTCCATAATTATTGTATGGTTTTGCCTTACAATATAAAGTGCCTTGGGGCAACTGTTTGTTGTGATTTGGCGCTATATAAATAAAATTAATTTGATTTGATTTGATTTAGTAATAGTAGGAGTAGCAGTAGTTTTGACATAATCCTGCTAACGGACAGACAGATAGAAATATATAAACGCCAATGATTTTATTACATCTTTGGCGGACACAAACATACCAAACCACAGGGGAAGATGATTAAACCAGGAAAGTAACACCAGCTGAAGAACCAAAATCATACTTGGAGTGCGAGTCTTACCTTTTATAACTCGGCTCTAAAACTCTCTACTTGTCGACACTGTTTGAAATCGGAGCTTGTGTGAGGACAGAAACACAACAAACTGCCTCCCTGATGTCTCAGATCAGGTTTCAAGCAGTTTTTGTGACGCAACACACTTATTTTCCTTCTAGCCAAAACCAGCAGCTATGCTTGCTCAACTGGCCGGGCGGCAACTTTGAACCGTGTCAACAACAACTACAACCATGAAGTTATTAACTTCTCTGAGGCTGTGCAGGAAAGTGCAAAGTCCATCCATCCATCCATCCTTCCATCCATCCATCCATCCATTTTCTTCCGCTTTATCCGGAGTCGGGTCACGGGGGCAGCAGCTCAAGCAAAGCCACCCAGACCTCCTGATCCACACACAATCAGAGATGCCGTTTTAAAATGTTGAGATAAAACAAAGAAAACAAAAATATTAACTCTCTATAGACAGAATATTTTTCTATTAGGCTTTTAGATATTTTTTACTGATATCCTTCAGATACTCTTGTTGTTGCTCTGTTCCCCAACTTGTGCATACACATTTAATTTTCCACCTTATATTCATAGTACAGAAGCGTTACAAGGTGGATGCACAGCAATACTTGCATTCTACTCAAACTAGTTCAGTAAGATTTTATGCATAGGGAAATATGGCTACATTAATTTCACAGTCAGCAGTCAGAACATAAACCAGTAAATCATTCATGTGTATTTATGTTTATCCATTGTTCAGACATAGAGCAATTTTGTTCAGGTAAGGCCAAAGTGCACCCAGAAAGTATTCACAGCGCCACTGGTGGGCACAGCTAATCGAAAAGTTAGCTTCAATAACCATTAAATCACGAATGGAAAACTTTTATAACGCTAAACTGATAAACCACTAAAAACTTTAGCGGACATAACCGCTCTCTTTCAGTATGGAGTCAGTGCGCTTTCAGCTACTGCTAAGCCAATTTTGAGCATAAACACCACAATTACAAACACAATACGAATGCACGAAAAATAGATACATAACAAATAAAACCCCAAACACTTTCATCATCTTTATCAAAAGCAGTAAATTGCAGTATTATAAGTCACAGTTTATCTCTAGATTATATATTTATAAACCATTAACAGGCTCACCCATATTGCGTTCACAAACACAAAACAAAAGCACAAAAAATAAATAAATAAAAATACTGAGTTTTGAGCTGTTTACGTACCATTTTTGTCCATAGTGTAACTTCTCTGTGAATCAGTGTCGCGGACCGAACGGTCCCCCCTAAAAATCGGTCCGCCCTGCCTTCACTGCGCATGCGTCATTAGCCGCGGTTCGCAGATTATCACCTTGTTTCTGCTTAAAACTGCACTCCAGTCATCATCTGGAAGCTTTTGTACAACAATCATTTCCACATAAATTCAACATTATTTCATCATAAAAGACGGAGGAAGCGATCAGAGCGCTGCGGCTACACGAGCTGCTAGCTGATGCGTTCACCGCACGTCGGTCATTTCAAAGCATCACAGACTTTTGCCTCATTTCTGCTTAAAATGGCCTCACTTCTGCTTAAAACTGACTTTAGAATATTTTAAGAGGTTTTACCTTGTTTTTACCTTGTCATCTGATGGTATTGTGTAGTGACAGCCTTGCATGGCAGCACCCAGACATCGGTGTGTGAATGTGTTTGTGTGAATGGGTGAATATGAGGCATAATTGTGAAGCACTTTGAGCATCTGATGCAGATTGAAAAGCGCTATATAAATGCAGTCCATTTCCTGTTTACCATTTATTTGGACTGGGACCAAATGATTTGTTATCCCAGCAGAGTAAATTTTACTCTGCAAAATTAATGTGTACGAGCAAAAAAATATGTTAGCGGACTGAAAGTTAGCAGAACTAAATTTAGCAGAAGCTAATTCATCTGCTGACGGTTTTCAAAGTTAGGTGAAAAGCTAATCTGCTAACGAAAATGTTAGAGGATTAGTGGAACTGTGCCCACCACCATTAGGCTTTTAGATATTTTACTGATATCCTTCAGATGACTAGGTACTCTTGTTGCTGCTCTCATCCCCAACTTGTTCAGCAAGATTTTATGTGTAGGTAAATATGGCTACATTAAATTCACAGTCAGCAGTCAGAAGATAAACCAGTAAATCATTCATGTGTATTTATGGTTATCCTTTGTTCGGACATAGAGCATTTTTGTTCAGGTTAAGTGCATCCAGAAAGTATTCACAGTACTTCTCTCTTTCCACATTTTGTTATGTTACAGTGTCATGGTTTGCCCCTGCCCGTGCCGTGTTGTGCTTCATCCCCTGTCTGCGTCTGTCTTCCTTTCTTTGTCCCTTTTTTGCCTGTTTTTTGATCATTGGTTTGTGTTACTTTAGTCACTGATTTTATTTTCTGTTCATCATTTTTTATTTTCTGTTTTTCATACTTTAGCCATGTGCTGAGTGTCGTTATAGTTTCTGTTCAGCCTTCGTTATCTTGTTGCTCACTTTTCAGTGTTTCCGTTGTTGTTTTCATATGGATGTTTTATTTGGCCTTTGGTTTTGCTATCTGTGTTTAGGTATATTATTTTGGGCATTGTGGGTTTTAGGTTTGTCTCACTCACGCCCCATTTGTCACTGCACTCTCTTGTCTTTCCTCATCTTTGTTCTTGTTCGTTTGTCTGTGCCCCATTTTGGTTGTGTCTTTGTCTCACCCATTCATCACTGCACTCTCTTGTCTCTCACCAGTTGTTTCTCATCTTTGTCTCTTCTGTCCACGCCCCTTTCTGGAATGCTTCCTGCACCTGTGTCACATTTGTCCTTGATTATGGTCATGTATTTAAGTCTCATGTGTTTTGTCAGTTTTTGGCATTTCGTTGTGACCTCTGTATTCTCGTTCCAGCTTTTTCTTTAGTCCTATTTTTTGCCTTGCCGTTTACTGACCTTGCTTTGTTTTTTCAGATTTCACTTTTGCCTCTGCACTTGTTACATTGTCTTTCCATATTACTGAACCCTTGTTTTTGATCATACCATTTTCCTTGCACCTGCCTGTACCTCTGCATCACTGCTTGTCTACCTCTGTACCAAAACTCTGCCTGCTTCAAAGATAAAGACCCTTTTTACTCCGACACCTTGTCTGAAAATCTCCATTTGTGTCCACCCACTTTCTGAACCATGTCACTTCGCATCATGACAGAACGAACTGGCCAGAACCTGGATGCAGCGAACTCTAGCCCTGAACTCTTCCAACATGAACCAGAACATTGTCACAATTAAGGAGATTTCCTCCGACCTCACCTTTTTCTTTGCCTGTTTTTGCAACTGCTACTCTCCGAAGGAAAGGTTCGATTATCTGGACCAGGCCTGGGAACTTGTGGAAGCCAACGCCTGGCTATATGAAGTCTTCCCTGAACTTGAAGACCTGGACAACATATTCACCAAGGAAAGACCCTCCAACTGGGTGAGGCACCCTGAGGCACACCTACCATCCGAACATCCATTTACTGACAGTGAGTCAGACTGGATCAACTTATATGATGACGTATCATCAGGGAGTGAGGAGCTGGTGCTCCAGGACATGGCCACGTTTCTGTATAAATTCAGGACTTTTTGAGTACCAGGACAGTCCTAATCAACAAAGCAAGCAGTGGGTTCTGTCTGCACTCGACCTGACCCTACAATCCAAGCTGGACATTTTGATAACCTTCCTTGAGCTAGCAGACATTTATGCTGCCTGTCCAGAAGTATCACGGTCTATTACCCTGTCCTATGCAGATTGTATTGGATTGATAAAACAGCTGCATTTTCTTATGAGTTCAATAATGTATCTGTAAAGTTATGTTTATTACAGATGCAATAACTCTTCATAATTGTCCAGATGCCCTGTGTGCAGTGACATGCAGTGATGTGCAGTGTTTTTGAATAGATTGTGCAATGTCCATGACTAGTTCATGCAAGTGGCACAAATTTAATGCATGCCGGAAATTTTGAACATATCAAAATTTTCTTTGCACACAGGCACACAGACATGCACAGTTTACATCAGTTTACAATTAGGGCTACCATATCTCACGGCATGTCATGATTCAACATCACGAAACATACGTTCATGTTTTGGTTCGTGATATTGTCACAAAAAGTACATTTGTTTCGTTGCGGGAGCACAAATTTATTCTTATACATTCCGTGACGGGTGCACGAAATTAAAAGTGATGCGGGAGGGTTGGGGGGGGGGGGGTATGGTTAGAGTTAGGGGAAGGGGTAGGGTTAGGTTATGGTTATGGTTAGGGGGAGGGTTAGTAATAGTAAGATAAAAAAAAACCCCGTCATGAAACGTGATGGGAGCACGAAATAAACTCATGAAACCGGGTTGGAATTTACCCCAGGTGGACTCCAGTTAAGCTGTAGAAACATCTCAAGGATGATCAGCGGAAATAAGATGCACCTGAGCTCAATTTTGAGTTTCATGACAAAGACTGTAAATACTTATGCAGTTCGTCGTGCCAATGCAACCCACTTTGTCCTGCTGGACGCTGCGCTTTGTCCCGTTTGACGCCACGTTTTATAAAATAATCATTTTGTAGCCGGTGACGTACTTCCTCCCAGACCTTGGCTGATGAAACCCTCTCTCATCACTCCCAGAATCACAGAGAAATTATCTGCAGCTTCAGCTGCTCTCGTGTGCGTTGTGTGGTGGAGAATGCATTTGGAATCGTCTGAAAGGTAATTATTTATAATGGATTGGTAGAACGGTTGCATTTCCATTCCTTCTTATTAGTTTGGTCATGTATCTGTAAAATTATGATTGTTATAGATGTAACATCTCGTCATAACCGTTCAGATGCGCTGCAGCAATGAGACGCATTGACACAGTGTTTTTGAATAGGTTGAGCAATGTTCATGACGAGTTCACAAAATTAATACGTGGCAGCCAGCCACGCCCCTTGTCCGGTCAGCGCCCAGACCAAGGTGTCACTCTGTGATCAAATGAGAGGTTCCTCGCCTGCGGGGGGAGCACGCGAAACACACGCACACGTGTTGTGGGGGGAGCCGACTCTGGCACACCACATGTGTACTCGGCAACTCCACAGTTGTGGGGGCACTTAGACAAATTTCACCGCTAGCTCAAAAGTGATCGTCTGCTGACTGTTTTCATGCTAATGGCACGAATGGCCATACATTTTATAAGTGCCAAGCAAGCGGTGTTAGATGTTCGTGTGTGTCACCTGGAATTTGGCTGACACCTGCAGTGAGAGGGTTCAAATAGGCTCTCACAGCGCACACTCTGTTTTTCAGCCACTGGTGTGCGCAAATAGTTGTAGCAACAGATGTACGAGGTGTTGGAGGCAACTCTGATTTTAAACATATTGCATATGATTCCTGCTTCATGCACAATTCGGCCACATTCGTACAGGTCCCTCGTTTATCGCGGGAGTTACATTCTAAAAATAACCCGCAATAGGCGAAATCCACGAAGTAGTCAGCGTTATTTTTTTAAAATTATTATAGATGTTTTAAGGCTGTAAAACCCCTCACTACACACTTTATACACTTTTCTCAAACAGGCATTAACATTTTCTCACTTTTCTCTCCTGTGTAAACACTCTCTTTTTTTCTTCTGCGCGAGAAAATTATAAACAGACACACGCAGAACACAATGCGCGTGCTCTCCCTTCACTCACTGCCTCCGGGGGTACAAATGCGGGACCTGCAAAGAATCCAAGTCATGGCCACGGAGCTCTGTGGCTGCGGTTACCGAGACCATGCAGCGGGCCCTGCGGATTTTTCCGCAAGAAGTCTATCCTTGCGGGCTGCTGGAGCGCTCCGCATCAAAACAGCGAGCGTAGTCTCTGGACCTGTTGCCAGAGTTGGACACAGCTCCGCACAGCAGAGAGGAGGGCGGTGTGAGTGGCCCACTACAGCACATACCGAGCCCGCAGACTCTGTAAGCGCATCGGAGGCAGTGAGAGCAATCGCGGTGATTCCGGCCGGTGCAGGGACCGGCCCACCTGATAAGGATGCAGAATACAATGCGCTATTTAGAAAAAAAAGAAGCATGCAAAATTGCACTAAAGAAATCTGTGAAACTGCGAGGCCGCAAAAGGTGAACCGGGTTATAGCGAGGGACCACTGTATGTGTGAAGGGACCCCAAGCAAAAGAACAGTATGCATTATGACGTTCCAGAGGAGATATGAAGTTATTATTATTATTATTATTATTATTTGTATAAGGAGATATGAAGTTAGTAAAGTGGCAAATTGGCCATAAGACATACTGCCCAACACTGGAAAATACAGTAAGCCATCAGTTTGTTGTTACATACATTATTTCCTTACCAACACTGGCCTCCAGCTGCAAGTGTTTATACTCATACATTCACAAAGACAACATCTCGGACTAATGTCACACAAAACGTCTCAACACCACAACTACAACCTGAACATCATAGGTTTGGTCCTTCATACTTGCTGTAGGATCGATTCGTGCATGGCTGCAAATGCAAAGACTGCATTTCTAATTTTGTAAAATGGGTTATTCTTTACACACAAAGTGCTTAGTAGTTGTTGTTACACATAAGCTCTGCCATGTTTGATTATTTGGAACAAGAGGTCATGGTCTGGAACCTCTACCTGATCTCTACCAGTAAACTTTAAACTTGTAGCTCTTTACTTCAGTTGGTAAAGCAAATTATTAACAAAGGTTGGTGGACATGACCTTTGATTGCGTTTTCGCCAAGGTGCCCTTTGGTGAGAAACTGAACACTCAAAAATGCCCAGCGTTAGCAGTCTGAAGATAACAAGCCAAGATTTTATCTCGTCAACGTGTGTAGATACAAGGAGAATGTGAAAGTTTACGGAGCGAGATGTCAGTTCACTGTTTTAATGTCGTTTATATGAATAAATGAATTTATTCGGCACACAAATCAGCAATAACAAAAACTCATAACAAAACATCTCGACCACGAACCCGTGTGACCGAAAGGGTGAGGGCAGAAGCAAAGCTTATAAATACCCACCTCTGATACTATAAAAGAACTGTACAAGCACATATATACATGCATGCACACATAATCACAATTTCATAAATACATACACACACACACATATATATATATATATATATATATATATATATACCTGCAAAATACAGTAGTGTTCAGAATAATAATAGTGCTATGTGACTAAAAAGATTAATCCAGGTTTTGAGTATATTTCTTATTGTTACATGGGAAACAAGGTACCAGTAGATTCAGTAGATTCTCACAAATCCAACAAGACCAAGCATTCATGATATCCATACTCTTAAGGCTATGAAATTGGACTATTAGTAAAAAAAAAGTAGAAAAGGGGGTGTTCACAATAATAGTAGTGTGGCATTCAGTCAGTGAGTTCGTCAATTTTGTGGAACAAACAGGTGTGAATCAGGTGTCCCCTATTTAAGGATGAAGCCAGCTCCTGTTGAACATGCTTTTCTCTTTGAAAGCCTGAGGAAAATGGGACGTTCAAGACATTCTTCAGAAGAACAGCATAGTTTGATTAAAAAGTTGATTGGAGAGGGGAAAACTTATACGCAGGTGCAAAAAATTACAGGCTGTTCATCTACCATGATCTCCAATGCTTTAAAATGGACAAAAAAAAAAAAACAGAGACGCGTGGAAGAAAACGGAAAACAACCATCAAAATGGATAGAAGAATAACCAGAATGGCAAAGGCTCACCCACTGATCAGCTCCAGGATGATCAAAGACAGTCTGGAGTTACCTGTAAGTACTGTGACAGTTAGAAGACCTGTGTGAAGCTAATGTATTTGTAAGAATCCCCCGCAAAGTCCCTCTGTTAAATAAAAGACGTGCAGAAGAGGTTACAATTTGCCAAAGAACACATCAACTGGCCTAAAGAGAAATGGGGGAATATTTTGTGGACTGATGAGAGTAAAATTGTTCTTTTGGGTCCAAGGGATGTAGACAGTTTGTGAGACGACCCCTAAACTCTGAATTCAAGCCACAGTTCACAGTGAAGACAGTGAAGCATGGTGGTGCAAGCATCATGATATGGGCATGTTTCTCCTACTATGGTGTTGGGCCTATATATCACATACCAGGTATCATGGATCAGTTTGGATATGTCAAAATACTTGAAAAGGTCATGTTGCCTTATGCTGAAGAGGACATGCCCTTGAAATGGGTGTTTCAACAAGACAATGACCCCAAGCACACAAGTAAATGAGCAAAATCTTGGTTCCAAACCAACAAAATTAATGCCTCGCAGATGTGAATAAATCATGAAAAACTGTGGTTATACAACTAAATACTAGTTTAGTGATTCACAGGATTGCTAAAAAAGCAGTTTGAACATAACAGTTTTGAGTTTGTAGCGTCAACGGCAGATGCTACTATTATTGTGAACACCCTCTTTTCTACTATTTTTTTTACTAATAGCCCAATTTCATAGCCTTAAGAGTGTGCATATCATGAATGCTTGGTCTTGTTGGATTTGTGGGAATCTACTGAATCTACTGGTACGTTGTTTCCCATGTAACAATAAGAAATATTCTCAAAACCTGGATTAATCTTTTTAGTCACATAGCACTATTTCTGTGTAGGCTCTCAGTTGTCCAGGTGGTTTCCATAGTAGAGAAGCTTGAATCTTTGACTGGACTGGGTTGCTTGACGTGAGGACATTTCGCTTCAAATCACAGAAGCTTTCTCAGCTAAAATTCTTGCTCTGGTAGTCTGACTTCTGTCTTGACTCTTGTAAAGAAGAATAAACCAGAAGCCAACAAAAGCTGGAGTTTTTTAACCTAACCAGACTCCACCTACCGACAGGCTGACTGCTATAGGCTAGTGACTAAACAATAGCTCTAATTAGCACCTATTGTGCCCTAGTTAGCACTCTCCTAATGACAGGATGGAAGCCTCCCCTGATGGCTCCCTTGACGACTCTCTCCTGATGACGTGAATGACTCATTACCATGAACAAAGACTGAAACTGCTTTTACCTGAGTACCACATTGTAAACAGGGGACAAAGCGTGTCTGAGACCCGCTCCACGGTTAAGGCTGGGTTTCAACTGTTTTACAAGAATGCTTCCTTGACCCCTCTCTCAAACCATTTCTTCTCTCTGGCTAAGATTTTAACTTCCTTGTCCTCAAACGTGTGGTTAGTGTCTTTCAGGTGGAGATGAACTGCAGACTGAGGTCCACTGGTGACCTCTCTGCGGTGCTGGTATAGCCTCTTGTGTAAAGGTTGCTTCGTCTCACCTATGTAGTGTTCATTACAGTTTTCCTGACATCTGATATAATACACTACATTGCTCTGTTTGTAACTAGGGATCCTGTCTTTAGGTGAAATAATTTCTGTCTCAAGGTGTTGACTGGTTTAAAGTAAACTGGGATTTTGTGCTGTCTGAAGATCCTCTGTAGTTTTTCCCCTACTCCTGCTAAATAGTGGAGGAGTGTCTCTCCCTTATTTAGCAGGAGTAGGGGAGTGGAAGAGAAGGGGAGTGGAGAGAAGTGGAAAAGTGTGCTGTGTGCAGCACACTTTTGTGTGCAGTCCAGAGCTGTTGTCCATTGAAAATGTGTGGCACATTATGAAACACAAAATACGAAATTGGAGACCCCGGCCCGGTCAGTTTGAACATTAAAGATCTTGTCTCTGTGGTGTATTCAACTGAATATAGGTTGAAGAGGATTTGCAGATCATTGTATTCTGTTATTTACATTTTACAGAACGTCCCAACTTCATTAGAATTGGGGTTCTGAGCAGGATTTTTCTTCTCAGCATAATGGGATGGAAAAATCACCTTAAAAAGCCGGGAGTTCGGGGATGCTTAGGCTTCCAACAAAACCTTTGCATTATTGACTTATAAAGGACCTTGTTTGTCAGTCTAAATATACCAAAACCTGAAGTCCAGATGGAAGAAGAGAACATCTCTGTGCTTCAAAATGTGAGGAAAGTGTATTCAAAAAGTCCACCACTTTCAGGATGAAGCTGCAGAGGAGAGCTTTATGTGATTAAATGTCCTGAGGGTCCAGCTCACCTGTCATCTCTGCAAACTCACACTTGCTGCAACTCTTCTAAAAAAAACAAAGGCTGTTTAAACAGCAACTCTTTTATTATTTAAAAAAGCTGTTTCCTTTTATATTTTAAGCATTAAATGAATGAATCAACAAACATGTCCATGAAGTCAAAGTTCAGTCAAAAAGACACTTGCACAGGTAGAAGAAGCTCCGCCCCTACTGTGTAGTGTATCTCAAAGCATTCACAATCACTTGAATAATCAAATTATTATTTTAGTACTTACTCTGTCCTGATAACACATTAAAAGCAATCACATGGTCAATGAGGATGTAATTAAGTGTTGAAATGACTAAATTAAAAAAGTATTTCTTCTGAGGTTTATGTCACATTGAGAAATCCTAATTAACACACACACACCCCTGTCATTGTTACATCATCTCCTGTGTTGTTCATAATAAATATTTATATTTATGTATGGTGTATCTTTTTTCCTGGTTGAAATGCAGATATTCAATCAATTCAATCAATTTTATTTATATAGCGCCAAATCACAACAAACAGTTGCCCCAAGGTGCCTTATATTGTAAGGCAAGGCCATACAATAATTATGTAAAAACCCCAACGGTCAAAACGACCCCCTGTGAGCAAGCACTTGGCGACAGTGGGAAGGAAAAACTCCCTTTAACAGGAAGAAACCTCCAGCAGAACCAGGCTCAGGGAGGGGCAGTCTTCTGCTGGGACTGGTTGGGGCTGAAGGAGAGAACCAGGAAAAAGACATGCTGTGGAGGTGAGCAGAGATCAATCACTAATGATTAAATGCAGAGTGGTGCATACAGAGCAAAAAGAGAAAGAAACACTCAGTGCATCATGGGAACCCCCCAGCAGTCTAAGTCTATAGCAGCATAACTAAGGGATGGTTCAGGGTCACCTGATCCAGCCCTAACTATAAGCTTTAGCAAAAAGGAAAGTTTTAAGCCTAATCTTAAAAGTAGAGAGGGTGTCTGTCTCCCTGATCTGAATTGGGAGCTGGTTCCACAGGAGAGGAGCCTGAAAGCTGAAGGCTCTGCCTCCCATTCTACTCTTACAAACCCTAGGAACTACAAGTAAGCCTGCAGTCTGAGAGCGAAGCGCTCTATTGGGGTGATATGGTACTATGAGGTCCCTAAGATAAGATGGGACCTGATTATTCAAAACCTTATAAGTAAGAAGAAGAATTTTAAATTCTATTCTAGAATTAACAGGAAGCCAATGAAGAGAGGCCAATATGGGTGAGATATGCTCTCTCCTTCTAGTCCCTGTCAGTACTCTAGCTGCAGCATTTTGAATTAACTGAAGGCTTTTCAGGGAACTTTTAGGACAACCTGATAATAATGAATTACAATAGTCCAGCCTAGAGGAAATAAATGCATAAATTAGTTTTTCAGCATCACTCTGAGACAAGACCTTTCTAATTTTAGAGATATTGTGTAAATGCAAAAAAGCAGTCCTACATATTTGTTTAATATGTGCTTTGAATGACATATCCTGATCAAAAATGACTCCAAGATATGAATGAATGAATCTACCAGGGTTAAAAATGTACACAGTACTTTCCATACTTTTGTATTTATTTGTCTAAAAAATAAATGCCCAAGGTTCCTTATAATGTTCATCAAGAACTCATCTAAACTGAAACAACAACAACATAAGTTATGGTTTTAATTTATAGACAAAGATCAAAGATTTCTATAGAGGTTTTTTTTTCCTCCTGCTGCAGGAGACCTGCGGGGCTATGACAAAAGTGCTTGGGAGAATTCCCCTGAGTGCCCATGGTATCTCAAGAACCAAGAAGCCTAGCTGGATGATCTGAAGCATTTATTGATGAGAAAATATTTGTAATTGATTGGTTTGAATGGCTTCATAATGACATCATATGATGAAGTCATACACAGTCAAAAAACACCATTACAGCACACAGGGTTTGCACCAGTCCTCTTTTACTCTTCATTTTTAGATACATTAGCATTTCCTGCATTCACATAGTTACAACATATTAGTGCCTCAACAAAAAACGACATTTGTCAGTCGAATAGAGCTGGTGTTGTTTGTATTATTATAGATGTGTTGGGTTACATCACGAAGGTTCATCAAGTCAGAAACCTGAACATTTGATTTTTGCACCATTTCATTTATGAATCAATGATATTTAAATGGTTAAAACACGGAATGTACTCTTCTAACTGCTGCTCTTTAATGATTTAAAATCTCCGTAGTCTATTTTCATGTCATTCTGTCTCTGTGCTCAGTCTGTCTTCATGCTTATAGACGGCATGGTCAAAGCAGTCTTTCGAGCTAAGTAGAAGGCGATCTTCTTTTCGTAGTAGGCCGCTTCGTTCACAAAGTACGGGTGGAGCGTTTCCCCCTCATACTTCACCGTCTCCCCCAGAAATGATAAGAAAATGGGGTCGCCTGGTTGCAGGAGGCTGAAGTCGTTATCCTGAAGAAAGAGTGATACATTTTATTATGAGGGAATTTTTAGTCAAGAAATGAAGCTCAAAGAACTTTAGAAAAAGTTAAACTGCTCTGACTGTAGCCTTTTTCATAAACTGTGCAACTTTTTTTTTTCCATTGTTACTTAACTGTTGTTTATGAATCACAACCCTGACGTCCCAGTTCATCAACTTATTTTTTGTTTCCACACCAGAGCAAGAAAATCAACTGTAACATTTCAAAAGTTTGATTTGAAACAATTGATAATGTAACGAGTCCCCATTCAGCACAGTGCATAAAGTCTTCATTTTGATACAAATGAAAGAATAATCTTTGTTTGTTTTTTAAAAAAAACCCTCAAAAATCCTTAATTTGAAGGGTAATGGAAACCCACCTTTTGTTACCTCACTTAACACCTAAAACAAGTTTGATGTTAGGTGCATTTTGAGTGGTAGCGGGCCAGTTTACATTTTGTATGTGATACCTTGAAAAAGACTACACAAGATCACCTCATGAAGACAACCTTGGAGAAATTCTGTGTTGGATGTGTTTTCATTGTAATTCTGGCCACCAGAAGGCAGAGTCTCAGAAACATTGTATGATCTTAAAAAGACTGTTCGTCAAGGTGAAACATGGTTCACAAGATTGCCTCACTAAGACCATGGATATTAAGTTTGACTTTGGAACTGGCTTGATTCTAATTATGGCCATCAGTGTGGAGCCTTGGACATGTTTTGTACTCGATATCTTGAGAAAGGTACATCTAGGTGAGATTTGGAACAGTAGGTCACAACAGTTAAACCTCACACGTTCAGTGAAGGTTATATTTTAGTTCTAGTTCAGCTTGGCAGATCAAGCAACAATGTCAAACTGTTGTAGTAAGAAAAACAAGGCCAATGTGTAACAGCCTGGTTCACTGAGTCCAACCTTGAATTTGTGCAAGACGTCAGCACGGTCTTCATGGATCAAGATCAAATTGGCCACTGTGTATTACACCTTACTAAGACTTTGCACAAGTTCAAGGCTGGACTCAGTGACACAGGCTGTGTTAACTATGGGCCTTGTATTTCTGACCACTACTGCTTGGCATGGCTGCTCAAAATGACAACTGAAATAATTAAAGCTTAGTTGAAATGCAATTTCAACATCTACATCTACCCTATTAGTTCACAAACTGGAGGGGCTGGTTAAGTTCAGCTTCCTGTTGCAGGAAAAACTGGACCTATAGCTGAAGCTCAAAATGTGAATGTCTTATACCAGTGAATCATCAATACAAATCTGGTACATTAGGGCTTTTAAACTCTTAGTGATGTTGGTTGCTTGCAGTTGAAATGTGTAACTGTACCTGTAGCTGAGGGTGTATAGCAGCAGTAATTTCCTGGGTTGCAGGGTTTCTTGGGTAATCAACACTCTTCACCTCGGTGTATACTTCGACTTCACCCCCTTCAAATGTACAACCTGCAAACAAAAGACAGTGTGAGGAATTCCAGTGTATTGAAAAGTGTTCACTTAGAGATGATTTGAATGTGAGTTGTTAAATAACCAGAATTGAATTTCTGAATCCACTCCGACATCAGATCCACTGCTTCTTTCATTACATTGAAGATATCAGCTCTGAGGACTCCGTGGGGTTGAGGTCCGACCTCTATCGCTGCACAGAAGAGATGCAATTTATCTTCCATTTTTAATCACATCAAATAAAAGAGGCACGTTAGTGTCACGTGCACTCTTACCGAAACCATGTTTCCCCACCGACTGTAAGGAGAAACTATCATAGAGTGGTGTTTTCAACTGGATGGCTCGTACGGGCACAGAGGTGATCTTATTCTGACAAACAAATATATCAACTGTTAACAGCACAGTTTACAGCACCGCTTCACTATGGGCAGTAACAACAGACACTCAAACAGCTCAATTTTAGTCCGGTATATTTGCCTGTTTTTCAGCAGGATAGGTAACCACATACAGCCAGGTCCAGGAGCATTTGTGTTGAAGGCCATTAAAATATGACAATTGGGCTTTGCGTCCAGTCCTGTTCATGCCTAGTCTAGGACCTATCTTAGACATGTATGCACATCATTAAGGAGAGGAAAAATAAACTGTTCTAGAGTAGTATGACTCCAATGAACAACATGGGATGTGTCCCAAAATTTCTATCCGGGACAAACAGCCCAAAAATGACAATGCCCTTCTTCGTCCCGAGTATTGTATTTTCTATACTGCAGCACCTATAGATTTTCCAAGAGACCCAAAATATGTAAAACAACCAGTGCATGTTTAGAAAGGTCATAGAAGAGTGTAAAATTTCTAATTTTGATATTTTAAAAGAAAACCACTAGAAAACATTAGGTTAAATGACCTACATATAGTCCGACATCACCACATATTTAGTCATTTAAACTTTCTGGGCTTAAATTATGTGCATATATGCCATACTATTTCCCTGATAATTTTTAAAATGTTCTATCTGCTAAAGAACAGTATGACTGAAAATAAAATTTCATTGTTTGGTAAATGTTTATTTTCTTTCGATGTACGGTCATAAATTGACCCACTTATTTGAGCCATTTTCTCTTAAAATATCAAAATAGAAATTTTACACTTTCTATAGCCTTCCCAAACACTTATGTTATTGTTATTCTGAACATTTTGAATAACTTGGAAAATCTGTAGCTGCAGCAGTTTAGAAAATACAGCTATATTTGATGTAACACTCAGGACGAAAAAGGGCATGGCCATTTTCGGGCTGTTCATCCCGGATAGAGATTTTTGGCACATATCCCAAGTTGTTCATTGGGGTCATATTAGTCTAGAAAGGTTGAGTTGTCTTCTCCTAAATCATGTGCATACACGTCTCATCTAGGTCCTGTACGAGCCACGGTTTTCAAATTCAAAGGGAACATTCTTGGGACACAAACCTTGGATAAATTCAAAGATGGCTAACCTATTTTAAGATGTCAAAAAGTCACATTCTGTTTCCTATTTTTATGCTATGAATCATGCAAATCCACTTTTTTTTTGGGGGGGGGGGGGGGGGGGGGGGGGGGTGACAGCCAAGCAGAGGAAAGCGGCACCATGACATCATGGGCTGGTCTCTCTCTGGCTACTAATTCAACATGGTGGAATATGCTCAGAAACCTCTGTGTTTCTGGGTAAATATAATATGTTTCTCATATATTATGTAAAAGCTAGTAAGAAATAAACACTTCTAAAACTGAAAATGCTGTTTTTGTAACCTGATAACACAGCTGGAGTGAACATTTACATTACATCTTGTGGATGTCAGTGTGCATACGCATCACACGTGATCAAAGGTAACTTCTGGTCTTTTCAAAAGCTCATGTATGTGCACACGCACGGGTTCCTGTGTTAAAAGGTACATGCTCATACGGCCGAGGGAATTTTAATACTGCATGATATGTTGTAATTCTGCTGTTGTGTATCACCACAATGGAAACAGTATGTGCTTGTAGTGTACAGTTTTAGATTTAATTCAAAGGATTTAACAGAAACAGTGCATTAACATTTAAAATTTATGGCCAATATTATACATCATCCCTCTGTTTCTACAACAAACTAAATATTACAAGCTCATCAAGTGAACTAGCTCTGTCCTGGGGGCTGAGCTGGAGTCTGGAGGTGCCAGAGAGGAGGATGCTGAAGAAGCTGCTCAGCATCCTGGACAACACCTCCCACCACCTGCATGCCACACTGACGTCCTGTCAGAGGACCTTCAGTTGTAGACAGAGAACACCGAGGTGCAGCACATGAGCTTTTTCCTACCTTTGGCAATCAGACTGTATAATTTCTCCCCCTTCTGCAGGATGAATACATTTTATATGAATCTCTGAGTCTGTCACCTTTATGTATTTATAAATGTGTACTGTTAACCAATCACAGGAGTAAAAGATGAAGCACAGGCCCATGTTGGCGGTGGTGTTATGGAGGTCACAGAGGAAGTCAACGGCCTCTTGGCTTCCTTTAGGCCCAAGCTGAGTGTTCAGCTCCTGTGCTCGTATCACCTCATGGGGTGTTGAATCTGTTACAGATGAACTGGACACCAAAGACATCAGACTTCACAACATTTTGAAATGTGGAAAAATTAAACCTCAAAGCTGCCTGATTCGTGTTTTGGTGTTACGTTCATCTTACCTCAGCAAAGCTTCTGTGAAACATCGGTTGAGATCCTTTTCAGTGTATCTTCTGCAAACGTCAACAGCTCGTGGGTTTGATATAACGGTCATCACAGAAATGGATCCAACCTCATCTACCTTCTGCTTCTGCATTTCTGTCACCAAGTAGACTCCTGACAGCTCATTACCATGAGTGCCACCACAAATGGCAATACGGACAAAGACGGGAAAGAAACATATGCCATCTGGTGGTAAGAACATGAAAGCATCTTTACACAATGATATCCATATATTCCCGTGTATAAGTTACACTGGTCCAATAATGCCTCTTTAAGAGGAAAAAAACCAAATTCAACTTGCAAAGGAGTATAAGACATATTTATCACTTCATCCAACACGGAGCAAAATGGATTTAATTGCTGTGTTATTCACTTAGGCGTTATGGAGCACAGCTAACGAGCTATTAATGTCATTATAAGGCACAAAATGTGAGTAAACTGTTTCTTTCTTTCCACTGAACAGTCTATCATATGTGAGGTGAATGCACAATGTAAGTTAAATGTAATTTATACTCTTTCAGTACACTTGTAAAAGAAACAGCATTAATTTTCTTCTTGTTAAAATAACTGTTTTTGTACTTTCAAAGAAGGTTTTTCCATGTAAAACAACATTACAGTCCATGTTCATTCAAAAGTGTGGTCTTCTCATAAAAAACATGTTAGATTCAAGATTGCACATTAAAGAAACATGTTTTCCTGTGCAATGAAATTCTTACTTTGCTGCCCACACTGGATGCCCCAAATATATATATAAATAACTAAGTATAAAATATCTAAAATGCTCTGGCACGCCACATTTGCACTCAGCAACTTCACAGTCATGGGGCGCTTAGACAAATTTCACGTCCAGCTCGACAGTGATTGTCTGCAGACTGTTGTGTTAATAGTACGAATGGCCACATATTTTCTAAGTGCCATGTTAGCTAGGTGTTAGATGTTCATGCGTGTCACCTGGAATTTGGCTGACACCCGTCGCGAGAGGGTTCAATAGGCTCTCACAGCGCACACTGTCTTTCGGCCACTGGTGTGTGCAAATAGTTGTAGCAACAGGTGGATGAGGCATTGGAAGCAGCTACGATTTTACACGTTTTCATATGATTCCTGCTTCATGCTCACTTTATGCGCAAATCATCCAATTCGCACTATGTATGAAGGGGCCCTTAGTCTTGATCCTGGACCATCACAAACCCAAATATTCCAAATTCTCACTCAGCTTCTCAAATCCTGCAATCAGAGTGTCCTTTGAATCAACAAACATCACAGCATTGTCCATGAAGTAAAGGTCAGAGACTCTTTCCTCACCAAACAAACCACCGAAATGGCTTGTTTTCACAACCCGACTAAACACCTCGTCCCTGCAAGCATTTAACAGTGCAGGAGCCAGAAAACATCTCTCAGGAACACCAGTCTTCATGGGGAAAGACTCTGCCCTCACTCCATACAGCACTCACATGACGATGCCCCCACAAACTTTTTGGGGATCCCACAAACTCTCAGGATGTCCCTGAGAGCAGTCCAATCCACTGAATCAAATACAAACACCAGAAGAACAAAAACAAAAAGATCTCCATATGGTTTTGAAATTCAAGTGCATTCATTTTTTTTCTCTTTCCTTTTTTGTGACAACCAATCACAGTTCTTAGAAGACTGCGTCATACCTAGCAACTGGGTCAACCCCACCTCCTCACAGAGATAAAACTTTCTGACCACTCCTTACTCAGAGTTGCTCAGACGTTTCCTGGAACACTCTTAGGTTACAATTGCTTAGGAATTGTAGGATTGTAGGATAGGAATCTTTAGGCTAAGTTGAGAGCTCTCTGAGACAATTCAGATTCTTTGTGATTACGGGGTTTGGATCAGTCTTGATCCACAACAATCACGGTGTCTGATTCAACAAACATCACAGTATTGTCCATGAAGTGACGGTCAGTGAACCTTTCCTCACCAAGAAAACCACCTAAACCGCTGATTTCCATAATCCGACCCAACACCCCGTCCCTGCAAGCATTTAACGGTGCAAGAGACAGAAACACCAGCCTGCACTGGGAAAGACTCCGTTTCTGCCCCCACTCCTTAAATCAGTCACAATACCTGTTACGATGCCCTTGGAACTACTTGGGGATCCTACAAACTGTCAGGATGTCCCAGAGAGCAGTCTGATCAACTACATCAAACACCAGAGGAGCAAAAGATCTCCATATGGGTTGAAAGTTAAGTGTCACAGTTGCACTGTAAACCAGCCAAGAAGACACTCTCACACATGTTTATTACAGAGTAATAAGCACACAGGCAGCACACATCAAGATCTGAGTGACACGTTTCCAAAAAGAGCAGGCACCTTTAACTGACTTGACTCACATGAAAATTACTATAGAAGAAACATGGTCAAAGTTCGATGACATGCCTATATCTCAGTGTAGAGTCAGCACTGTCAGAAAACCTTTGCCTCTTGCAAAACCACATGGCACACAAAATGCACAGTAATTATATATTATTATTATAATAATAGCAAACCTTATTATATAAGGTTTGCTTGAGGGTGCGAGTCTTACCTTTTATAACTCTGCTCAAACCGGCTGCTTGTCAACGCCGTTGAAATTGGAGCTTGTGTGAAGACAGACAAACTTAACAAACTGCCTTCCGGACATTCTATTAACCATTTACAGGCACACTGAACTGCGGTAGATATTTTACTTTACAGCTGATCTTCATGTTGAGTTCCGCTCAGATGAAACTTCAAGCAGTTATCGTGTTTGCAATGTGACACGGTTATTTTCTTTAAAGATCAGAACCCTCTCCATAGCCCGGTCAAAACAACAGACTGCAAGACCCGTGACTGCTCACATTTCCAGTTTCTGCAGTCAGTTTTTGCAGTGCACACACTGATTGCATTTAGATCATGGATCAAATAGATAAACATTTGGCAGAAAAGTCTGCAAGTATGACCAACTTTACAACATGGAGTCTAAAAACGACAGAGACACTCAAATGACCTGCAGTTGATGGAGGGAAACTGCACGTACCATAACGTTGGTTTGGAGGTTGATGATTGTATAAAGAATGCAGCTTGTTGAGTATGGGGCCATTATTGTAGCAAAAGTATTTGCAAATGTGTATTTCGGTAAACAAATGTGTAAAAAAATAAATAAAAAAATCTGCGTGTGTAACCGTGTGTTTGTGAAAATCGGGCCAGTCCATTGGATGTGATACACATGACTTTTGCTACACTTCTCCCGTGGACGATCCACAAATGCGTGCAGCAATTTGTACCTGTGTGGAGACTAACCACCAGGGGCTCAATCACCAATGATATCCGTCACTGCTACAGTTTTAAGCCTGGCCGGGCCCTCGAAGAACACATGAGGAGCATGAATGGATCTTCTTGCAGCTTTTAACTTTAAGTAAACACAAGAATAAAAATGGTAATAATAAGAAAATGTTAACACAAATAGTACTGTGTCCTACGGAAGAGCATTGCATTCACTGGATGAAAAAAAAACTGATCTCATAATTACGAGAGCTGGAAGTCTGGAGGGGATGAGAAACAGGCTAAGGTTAGCCAGTGATAGCACACTGTGATTGGACACACTGTAGACTTTCCCTTAAGGTGTTCCTGGATGAATGAAATATCTGCAGGGAGGGGCACCGGGCCCCCAGACTGAAAAGTACTCAGCCAGGAGTTCTTCTGTAACCAATAACTTCAAAGCGAATTGTCGTTTTCAATCAAATGACACCTCTTTCCAACAGACCAAAACCGTTTTTCCCCCAAAATGAGACGTCCTCCATTCTTTGTGAATTACACGGATCTTGACTTGCAGCTGGCTGAAAGGGACAGTCAACAAAGTTATTACCATTTTTATTTTGTGTTAATTTAAAATTAAAAGACACAAGAAGGGGAGGACTTCCGGGTCACGAATGGAGTAGACGCTCACCGCTCGTGCTCCCGCAACATCTCGATGTAAATTAATATTTAACAAGGACTGTGTGCTTACATAGCAGCGTTGGCCTTTACTACCAATCTACTACTGCCCGAAGTCCAAATGGCGTCGAAGTCAGCCAGGAAAGACGGGAAAAAAGACAATGAGTTGGCAGGTGCTAACATGGCGGCCCTGGCTAAGTTACTGGAGGAGCATAAAGCAGCCCTCTCTGCTGAGTTTAAAATGGCCATGATCTCCCTTGAAACTAAGCTAGACTGTGTTCAAACAACCATCTCTGACCACAGACAGAGACTGACTTCCCTGGAAGCCGAAGCAAACCAAGTTAGTGACAAGCTGGAGGACATGGAGGCTAGGATCGGTGCTCTGGAGCAGGGCTACAACAAGCTAAAGCTAAGGCTATCGACCTCGAATCCCACAGCCGACGCAACAACATACGGATAGCGGGAGTGCCTGAGTCTGCGGAGGGCACGCAGCCCGCTGCCTTTTTTTCAAAGCTTCTGCTTGAAATCCTTGGTGAAGGGGTTCTGAGCTCGCCTCCAGAATTAGGCCGAGCCCACAGAGCGCCGACTGCCAAGCGCTCCGGGGACAAACCACAGCTGGTGATTGCACGAGTTCACAACTACAGGCTTAAAGAACTGATCGTCCAGGAGGCCCGCAAAAGGAGAGGGAAGCTGTTCTACAAGGGGAAACCGGTGGCAATTTTTGAGGACTACTGTCCGGAAATTATGGAGCAGCGCACAGCATACAGAGAGGTGATGTCGGCACTTTACCAGCGGGGTTTCAAGCCATCGCTGCTGTACCCGGCCAAATTGAGAATCACAACCAAAGACGGTGGGAGGAAACGCCTCGCCTCTGTGAAGGATGCTGAGGACTTTCTGGCGTCACAGCGCTAAATCCGCAGTGATGTACGGTAACTGTGTGACACCCGTTCGACACGACATGTTACGCTGATGCTCTGACCCAAAGATGGTGCGATTCGACAGCTAATTGTAGCGCCACTGCGCAGCATATCGGGCAGCACACGTGGTTTCCAGTTGGGTGCCTTTATCGTCGATATCCCCCCCCTTTTTTTTAAATCATTATAAAATTAATAATTCAAAATATTAATTAAAATATTAATTATTAATTATAAATAAATCAATATTAATAAACAATTAATAATAATAACTCTAATTAGGGGTCTTCATCTTGGTAGCACCAGCCTATCTAACTCCAAGGACTGGCCATGTCACGTGGCTCCCAGCCAGGTGCTCCCATTACCCTTCCCCTCCCCCCCCTTTTTTTTTTTTCTATTAAGTACCTCGTTTGTAGTAGCACTTGTCTACTGTATACCAAGAACAATGTTCCTGCTTATGTTGGTCTGATTTATGACACCTCATCATGCTTATTGAGCTGGCAACTGAGTTCTGGACCTCTCTGTCTGCAAGCCATTGGACAAGGTCTACGGGGCAAGTTGTGCCACAGGAGACATACGGCTTACAGCCCCATAGATCATTTTTTTGTGGATGACAAAATTGCTCCCCAAGTCAGCTCATGTGACTATCAGAGTATAGTCATCTCCGACCATGCTCCTCTGACAATGTTAATGAATTTCCCCGGAATCCCAAACCCCTCAAGACATTGGCGATTTAATTCTACACTACTCTCAGATGATAGCTTTATCAAGTTTATAGAGGAACAGATCTCTCTATTTCTTGAAACTAATAATACTCCTGGCATATCTGCACTCTCAGTCTGGGAAGCACTCAAAGCCTATTTGAGAGGCCAAATTATCTCATATACAGCAAACTTGAAAAGAAAATCCCGGAAAGACCAATCAGACCTCCTATCTGAAATCCACAACACTGACAAGGAGTACGCAAAATACCAAACTCCTGAGCTTTATAACAAAAAGACTGAACTCAAAACCAGATTTGACCTCTTGACAACCTACCAAACACAAAACATTCTCCTGAAAACCAATTGCACACTGTATGAACACGGAGAGAAATCGGGGAAACTACTCGCTAACTTACTAAGGGGACGCAGAGCCAAACAACACATATCGGCCATCCGCTCTGAAAATGGGGAAATGACTTCCAACCCCAATGAGATCAACACTACGTTTAGAAATTTTTATTCCAGTCTATATTCCTCTGAATTTGACGGAGATGAGGCTAGTATTAGTACTTTTCTTGACTCACTACCTATTCCCTCTGTTCCCGTAGACCTCATGGAGAAGCTAGAGGCTCCTATATCACAAGCAGAAATAACCCAAGCCATCTCTCGGATGCAGTCTGGGAAGACACAGGGTCCTGACGGTTTTCCCGCTGAATTTTTCAAACAGTTTTCCAAACCCCTCTCATCACAATTTGCAACGGTCCTACATGAGTCACACCAACGTGGCTCACTTCCACCATCAGTAGCTGAGGCTTTCATATCATTTATTGCAAAGAAAGGAAAAGACACAACTGACTGTGCCTCCTATCGTCCTATCTCACTCCTTAATACGGATGCCAAAATTTTAGCGAAAGTCCTAGCTCTCAGATTGGAAGAGGCCCTCCCTCATATAATATCCACTGATCAGACCGGCTTTATTAAAAGCCGCCATGCTTTTTTTAATATCAGACGTCTTCTTGACATGCTATATACGCCCTCTCAAGATAAAATTCCGGAATGCATTGTTTCTATTGATGCAGAGAAAGCATTCGACCGTGTCGAGTGGAAATATTTGTTTTCAGCACTACGCAGATTTGGCTTCGGCCCCATGTTTATAGGCAGGATTAAGTTGCTCTATGCCGCACCTAAGGCAACTGTACGGACGAATGGCATAACATCCCAACCGTTCGTACTAAGCCATGGAACATGACAGGGTTGTCCGTTGAACCCGATCCTATTTGATTTAGCGATAGAGCCACTTGCAGTCACGCTTAGAAACAGCACTAACATCCCAGGCATCAATAGGGGTGGCGTGGAGCATAAAGTCTCTCTTTACGCTGACGACCTCTTGTTGTATATCTCTGACCCAATTAACTCTCTGACTGCGGCGTTATCTCTGTTTGAAGAATTTGGACGTATGTCCAGCTACAAAATTAACATCCACAAGACAAAGCTTTTTCCATTAAATAATGAGGCCCTGGTGGCTGATTACAGCAGCACCCCCCTTAAAATTGAGAAACGGCAGTTTACTTATTTAGGATTAGAGATCACCCGTAAATTTAAGGACTTATTCCGCGAAAATTTCGTAACTCTCCACAATCAGGTGAGAACGTCTCTGCAACAATGGTCACCCCTCTCATTGACACTAGCCGGTCGTATAAATTCCGTAAAAATGAACATACTGCCTAAGTTTACATACTTATTCCAATCTCTACCTATTTTTGTTCCCAAATCCTTTTTTACCTTGTTGGATTCGACTATTTCTTCATACATCTGGCAGAATAAGAAACCCAGAGTAAGCAAAGCTGTCCTCCAACGTTTGAAGATTGACGGCGGCATGGGATTACCAAATATGCGCTCCTACTATTGGGCAGCGAATATTCGCTCTCTCGCCTTTTGGTATAAATACAGCCTTCGATCGGCTGTCCCAGAATGGCTAACAGTTGAGCTGAACTCAGTTCAAAACATGTCACTCTCTGCATTGCTTGGTGCCCCAACTAACTACCCAATACCCAAACAAATAAAGAATCCAGTAGTGCACTCCGCATTGAAGGTGTGGACTTTAGGAGGGCATTCAGTCTTGCTGAAATTTCCATGCTCAGCCCTGTTGCATTCAATCCCCTTTTTGCCCCGTCTCAGTACGATACCTCCTTTACGGACTGGCATAAAAAGGGCATCATCTCACTCTCACATTTATTCAAGGGCAACAGTTTTTCTTCTTTCGACGAACTCTCTGAGAAATTCCACTTGCCCAAAATGCACTTTTTTCGTTACTTACAGGTCAGAAATTTTATGCGACGCACCCTGCCATGCTTCCCCAACAAACCAGGTGCTAATCCAATTGACACATTTCTCTCCTTTAATCCAATCTTGAAGGGCGCACTCTCTAAACTATACCGGAACATTATCGCACTCTCGGATTTGACACTAGACAAGACCAGAAAGGCGTGGGAACAGGACCTAGGAGGCACGATATCCACCGACCGTTGGGACTTGATCCTAAACTTGATTCATAAATCGTCACTGTGTGCAAGACACTGCCTAATCCAATTCAAAGTGGTCCATAGAGCTCACAGATCAAAAGCGGAATTAGCTAGCATATATCCCGATGTTACCCCCACCTGTGTGAAATGTAAATTGGGCAATGCCACACTCTTCTACATGTATTGGTTATGCCCCCATTTACAAACCTTTTGGAGTGAGATTTTTCGTGCTCTTTCAAATATCCTGAAACGTGAACTCCACTCAAATCCTATGATGGCCTTATTTGGTACCTTTGGGCCTGACGACCCCCGTCTGACTTCGGCGGAGCACCACATGGTCTCCTTCTCTCTCCTGTTGGCCAGGCGGGCCATTTTGCTTAAGTGGAGGGAGGCGACCTCGCCCACACATACTCAATGGCTGAGGGAAATTATGCACTGTCTTGCTCTAGAAAAGATGCGCTTCTCAATGAAAGGCACTGAGGGAAAATTCTATAAGACTTGAGGATCCTTCCTAACTTACTTTCATGATTCGTACGCGTTGTAAAATACGTTTGCGGAGTAGGCCCCTGACATCCAAGTAGCTCAATATTTGAAGAACGACAAGCCTGCTGACTGATGTGTGTGCCTTAGCTGTATTTCTTTGGGGGGGAGCAGGTTCAACGTCCTACCTCTATCCTAATAAGATTAAGTGGAGTCGTCATACGCTCCTACATAGGTGTTTGCATAACACTTGGAAGGGTAGAGCACTTAACTGTACTTTCCATACCGGTACCTGCGTAATACTGGGAAGATGTGTTCGGTTGTTGCTATTATTGTTTTTATATTTGTACTATTCAATTCCAAGGTGCATTTGCTGTGTGTGTGTGGGTGCGTGTATGTATACATGTGAATACATTCGCATTGGAAATTTAATAAAAAGATTTTGAAAGAAAAAAAAAAGACACAAGAAGATTCATTCATGTTCCTGGTCTCCAAAACACAGGAGAAAAAAAAAAGAAAACAAGCCCGGCCTGGATTAAAACTGTAGCGGTGACTAATATATTGGTGCTTGTGCCCCCTGGAGTTTTGGTTCCACACATGCATAAATTTCTGCACGCATTTGTGGCTCTTCCATGGGAGAAGTTCTTCAAACACTGGAACAACAAGTTACAAATTTTTTATATCAAAAAGGTGTGGTCATCCATAAAGACACTATATCAGACTGTCATACTATTCCATCCAAAAACAGAAAAAAATAAACTATCTAACATTATTATACAATTTACAAGCAGAAAATACAAAAATTAATTATTAAGACAGGCAAAGAATCTGAAAGGAACAAGTGTCTATATAAATGAGCATCTAACAAAAAAATGCAGACATTGCTAGGGAAGCAAGACTACTAAAAAAACAGAAACACATTGTTGCTACATGGGTCTGGAACTGTAGGGTGTGGATTTGAAACTGCTGGCTAAGGCTAAGCGTAAATTTGGTAAGATTGTAATTCACATCGGCAGTAATGACAACCGGTTACGCCAATCGGAGGTCACTAAAATTAACATTGAATCAGTGTGTAACTTTGCAAAAACAATGTCGGACTCTGTAGTTTTCTCTGGGCCCCTCCCCAATCGGACCGGGAGTGACATGTTTAGCCGCATGTTCTCCTTGAATTGCTGGCTGTCTGAGTGGTGTCCAAAAATGAGGTGGGCTTCATAGATAATTGGCAAAGCTTCTGGGGAAAACCTGGTCTTGTTAGGAGAGACGGCATCCATCCCACTTTGGATGGAGCAGCTCTCATTTCTAGAAATCTGGCCAATTTTCTTAAATCCTCCAAACCGTGCCTATCCAGGGTTGGGACCAGGAAGCAGAGTTGTAGTCTTACACACCTCTCTGCAGCTTCTCTCCCCTGCCATCCCCTCATTACCCCATCCCCGTAGAGACGGTGGCTGCTCCCAGACCACCAATAACCAGCAAAAATCTATTTAAGCATAAAAATTCAAAAAGAAAAAATAATATAGCACCTTCAACTGCACCACAGACTAAAACAGTTAAATGTGGTCTATTAAACATTAGGTCTCTCTCTTCTAAGTCCCTGTTAGTAAATGATTTAATAATGGATCAACATATTGATTTATTCTGCCTTACAGAAACCTGGTTACAGCAGGATGAATATGTTAGTTTAAATGAGTCAACACCCCCGAGTCACACTAACTGTCAGAATGCTCGTAGCACGGGCCGAGGCGGAGGATTAGCAGCAATCTTCCATTCCAGCTTATTAATTAATCAAAAACCCAGACAGAGCTTTAATTCATTTGAAAGCTTGATTCTTAGTCTTGTCCATCCAAATTGGAAGTCCCAAAAACCAGTTTTATTTGTTATTATCTATCGTCCACCTGGTCGTTACTGTGAGTTTCTCTGTGAATTTTCAGACCTTTTGTCTGACTTAGTGCTTAGCTCAGATAAGATAATTATAGTGGGCGATTTTAACATCCACACAGATGCTGACAATGACAGCCTCAGCACTGCATTTAATCTATTATTAGACTCAATTGGCTTTGCTCAAAATGTAAATGAGTCCACCCACAACTTTAATCATATCTTAGATCTTGTTCTGACTTATGGTATGGAAATTGAAGACTTAACAGTATTTCCTGAAAACTCCCTTCTGTCTGATCATTCCTTAATAACATTTACATTTACTCTGATGGACTACCCAGCAGTGGGGAATAAGTTTCATTACACTAGAAGTCTTTCAGAAAGCGCTGTAACTAGGCTTAAGGATATGATTCCTTCTTTATGTTCTCTAATGCCATATACCAACACAGTGAGTCATACCAACACAAAGAGTCAGAGCTCTATTGAGCCGAGTATTCCTTTAACTTTAACTAGTAATGACTTCATGACTTTCTTTGCTAATAAAATTTTAACTATTAGAGAAAAAATTACTCATAACCATCCCAAAGACGTATCGTTATCTTTGGCTGCTTTCACTGATGCCGGTATTTGGGTAGACTCTTTCTCTCCGATTGTTCTGTCTGAGTTATTTTCATTAGTTACTTCCTCCAAACCATCAACATGTCTATTAGACCCCATTCCTACCAGGCTGCTCAAGGAAGCCCTACCATTATTTAATGCTTTGATCTTAAATATGATCAATCGATCTTTATTAGTTGGCTATGTACCACAGGCTTTTAAGGTGGCAGTAATTAAACCATTACTTAAAAAGCCATCACTTGACCCAGCTATCTTAGCTAATTATACGCCAATCTCCAACCTTCCTTTTCTCTCAAAAATTCTTGAAAGGGTAGTTGTAAAACAGCTAACTGATCATCTGCAGAGGAATGGTCTATTTGAAGAGTTTCAGTCAGGTTTTAGAATTCATCATAGTACAGAAACAGCATTAGTGAAGGTTACAAATGATCTTCTTATGGCCTCAGACAGTGGACTCATCTCTGTGCTTGTTCTGTTAGACCTCAGTGTTGCTTTTGATACTGTTGACCATAAAATTTTATTACAGAGATTAGAGCATGCCATAGGTATTAAAGGCACTGCGCTGCGGTGGTTTGAATCATATTTATCTAATAGATTACAATTTGTTCATGTAAATGGGGAATCTTCTTCACAGACTAGGGTTAATTATGGAGTTCCACAAGGTTCTGTGCTAGGACCAATTTTATTCACTTTATACATGCTTCCCTTAGGTAGTATTATTAGACGGTATTGCTTAAATTTTCATTGTTACGCAGATGATACCCAGCTTTATCTATCCATGAAGCCAGAGGACACACACCAATTAGCTAAACTGCAGGATTGTCTTACAGACATAAAGACATGGATGACCTCTAATTTCCTGCTTTTAAACTCAGATAAAACTGAAGTTATTGTACTTGGCCCCACAAATCTTAGAAACATGGTGTCTAACCAGATCCTTACTCTGGATGGCATTGCCCTGGCCTCTAGTAATACTGTGAGAAATCTTGGAGTCATTTTTGATCAGGATATGTCATTCAAAGCGCATATTAAACAAATATGTAGGACTGCTTTTTGCATTTACGCAATATCTCTAAAATCAGAAAGGTCTTGTCTCAGAGTGATGCTGAAAAACTAATTCATGCATTTATTTCCTCTAGGCTGGACTATTGTAATTCATTATTATCAGGTTGTCCTAAAAGTTCCCTAAAAAGCCTTCAGTTAATTCAAAATGCTGCAGCTAGAGTACTGACGGGGACTAGAAGGAGAGAGCATATCTCACCCATATTGGCCTCTCTTCATTGGCTTCCTGTTAATTCTAGAATAGAATTTAAAATTCTTCTTCTTACTTATAAGGTTTTGAATAATCAGGTCCCATCTTATCTTAGGGACCTCGTAGTACCATATCACCCCAATAGAGCGCTTCGTTCTCAGACTGCAGGCTTACTTGTAGTTCCTAGGGTTTGTAAGAGTAGAATGGGAGGCAGAGCCTTCAGCTTTCAGGCTCCTCTCCTGTGGAACCAGCTCCCAATTCAGATCAGGGAGACAGACACCCTCTCTACTTTTAAGATTAGGCTTAAAACTTTCCTTTTTGCTAAAGCTTATAGTTAGGGCTGGATCGGGTGACCCTGAACCATCCCTTAGTTATGCTGCTATAGACGTAGACTGCTGGGGGGTTCCCATGATGCACTGTTTCTTTCTCTTTTTGCTCTGTATGCACCACTCTGCATTTAATCATTAGTGATTGATCTCTGCTCCCCTCCACAGCATGTCTTTTTCCTGGTTCTCTCCCTCAGCCCCAACCAGTCCCAGCAGAAGACTGCCCCTCCCTGAGCCTGGTTCTGCTGGAGGTTTCTTCCTGTTAAAAGGGAGTTTTTCCTTCCCACTGTAGCCAAGTGCTTGCTCACAGGGGGGTCGTTTTGACCGTTGGGGTTTTACGTAATTATTGTATGGCCTTGCCTTACAATATAAAGCGCCTTGGGGCAACTGTTTGTTGTGATTTGGCGCTATATAAAAAACAAATTGAATTGAATTGAATTGAAATTCTCTCTGCTCCTTTTCATTCAAAGTCTTGTAATATTCATTTCTGCTTTTCTGTCTTTTTTCTTTTAATTGAATGAAATAAATATTGAAAGAAAAAAAAAGTGTCATGTCTAAGAACATATCCAATTGAGTGGCCCGAATTTCACAGACACACTGTTACACACACACAGATTTTTATTTTATTTTATTTACACATTTGTGGATCTGTTTACACACAGATTTTTTTTAACGCATTTGTAGATCAAGTTACACATTTGTGGATCTGGTTACACACACACGGATTTTTGTTTTACACATTTGTAGATCTAGTTACACATTTGTGGATCTGGTTACACACACACACACACACACACACACACACACACACACACACACACACACACACACACACACACACACACACACACACACACACACATTTTTTACACATTTGTGGATTGAAATACACATTTGCAAATACTTTTGCAACAATGTTGCTACATAGTTGAGGGACAAATTGATCCATAAAAAGTCACGGTTCCTGCAGTAAATTGCATTATGGCATCCACCAACACAATGGAGAACTTTTAAAGGGTCACACTCATGTCGACGTCACTGAAGTTACACAGCTGGAGAAGGATAAATCAGGCTTTATGATTTTAAGATACCACTCTGCAGTGGACTTAGAAAAAAGAGTGACTCGACTACATGTAATTCTTTTAATGCACATACTGCCTAGCGCTTATTTAAGCCAGGCTTTTATTTTGAAAGTTTGACCTGGTCATTAAACGAGACAGACCCCTAGTCAAGGTCAGGCATTTAATCAAGGAAATACATAAAGTTTATTGGCACTGAGGATTCCCTGTAGATTGTTCAGCGCCTCCTGACTAATGTGTTACATACATACAATATAATGGATTTTGATTTTAACGGACAAAATTCACTGGTTCACCTAAATCCATTATAAGCGAGTTTTACTGTATAACAATTACCATATCTGGAATGTGCAAAACAACTGACAAAAACTAATAATGAAGTGTACCGTTACACACACTGGACAGGACGCCAGTGTATCGCTGGGCCACGTAGCCACATACAACCATTTACACCTGCACGCACACCATCCCTCATTTTAAAGTTTCCAGTTCACCTAACCTCCATGTCTTTGGCTGTGGGAGGAAGCCAGAGCACCCCGAGTAAACCCTCGGAAACACGGGGAGAACATGCAAACTCCACAAAGAAAGGCTACAGGTGGGAAGTGATCCATTACATTCTTGCCAGCCCTATTATGCCATTCATTTTACCAGAGGCCAAAATATGGCCATTGGGCATTAAAAATGATTTTGCATGCGTGCATACCCAGCATAACTCCAGTCCTATTACTGCCAGGGTCTTCAAAATCACAGGGAGCATTCTTGGGACACAGGCCATGGACAATTTCAAAGGTGGCCAAAGGTTACTCAAAAGTCAAAAGGCCACATTCTTTCCAGAAACTCTTTTATTGATTACATGCTCATATGGCTGAGGGTATTTTAGCAATGCATTATATTTAAAGAGACATTATCATTCACTGCATCCACATTCACACAGTTACAACATATAAGCACCTCAATAAAAGGTCACATTTGTTGTCCGAATAGAACTGGAGTCATAAATCTGAACATTTGATTTCTGCATCATTTCATCTATGAATCAATGATATTTAAATAGTTAAAGCATGGTATTAAATGTACTCTTCTAACTGCTGCTCTATATATAGTACATTTTGATGTCATTCTGTCGTCATGTTCAGTCTATTTTCACACTTATGGGCGGCACGGTCAGAACAGTCTTTCGAGCTAACTGGAAGGCAGTCTTCTTTTCATAGTAGGCACCTTCATTCACAAAGAACGGGTGGAGCGTTTCCCCTTCATACTTCATCGTCTCCCCCAAAAACGATAAGAAAATGGGGTCGCCTGGTTGAAGGAGGCCGAAGTCATTATCCTGAAGAAAGAAGATTTTATTATTAGCGACTTTTATTCAAGAAAAAAAAGCTCAAAGAACTTTAAAGGACGTGCGGCATGTTATTACCACAAACATCAAAGTGTTCATGATTGTAAGTCTAGCCACGCACATGTGGTAATTAGTGGTCGTTGATGTGTTTTAATGCCAATTGTCCCTCTCGCTGGGCAAGTCAGCAGGTGCATTTCCAGGAAACTTATGACTCAACATTTCTCACCATTTCGCAGCATGTGATGTCCATTTTAGGAAAAGCAGAAACATCCCAATGGCCAACACGCAGAGTGAAATGAACGGTACTACTTCTGATAATGAAGCTTCTGAGCTTTCATTTGAAAGTGATGGCTCAGATTTACAGAGGATGTACAGAGAGGAGATGACGCTTCAGCCCAAAACTCTTTTGTTTTTAGAGTGCCAGATTTTGGATCCCAACATGCGCTGATCCTGCTGTTTGTGTTGCAGGATGCTATTTTACTGCTGCTGTGAATGCGAATGTGGAATGTCTCTGTGATGCTGTTTTTTCAGGCTGCCTGAACATACATATATATTTCTAATTTCTTGGAATACATCGGAAAATGTCATTTTCAGGAGATAATGGACTTTCTATCCAACATGCAAGAATCATGAGAGAACTTTTTGAGGAGCTGACGGTGGAGCTGTCATGGGAGCATGCCAAAATAGAGATGATTGGAGAGAGAGCCACTTTTGGAAGTAGCCAAGAGTCCAGCAGCTGTGGCTCATGGAGAGTGGGCTGGACACATCTGTCCACATCAGCTGGGACTATCCTTTCTTCTTGTAAATCAGGACGACAATGGGAAAACGTCTCATGCTAGCGGCCATGGTCAGCCCCTGAGCACAGAGGTGGGCTTAATCACAGTGGGACCATGTAGGATATCTGTCCACAGGAGGATGGAGTGGACCAACGGTTGGCAATTGCCAGTGGTGGGCACAGTTCAGCTAATCCGACAGCAAATAATTATCGAATTATCGAAGCTGATGTTTTTGGTATCGGATTAGCTTTTCACATAAGTTTTAAAACCATCATCGGACCAATTATCTTCCGATAAATTTAGTTCCGATAACTTTCAGTCCAATAACTTTTTCTTTTGCTGATAAAGTGAGCAAAGTTTAATGGTCAAAAATGTTTATAAACCCTAAAATCAAACATTTTAGTCCATCTGTTGTGTGTTTGTAGCAGACTGGCTGCCTGTCACCTACTGATGACATCATCATTAAGCAAAAAATGTGATTGGCCAGTTGACACAGGGAGCATTGTGGGTAGTGTAGTTCAGGTTCACTTTGGACATTACAGTGAGTCGTCCACTAGGCACAAAAACAAAACAGACTAATTTTAACTTTATTTTATTTTATTTTATTTTATTTCATTGTGGCTATAATTTAATTGCCAAGACTCGCTGGGGGAGAGACGCTCTCACGGCACCACTGTTTTGGATTAAAAAGGACGCTTTATGTGGATTATTTATTCAGATGAATCCCACTGAAACTAACAGGTAAGAATTTATATTTACTATGTGTATTTTACTCTGCCAATCAATGCATTAATGGACATATTTTGGTTTAAGCTACAGGGTTCAAAGCGTATGAAAAAAGCAGCAGCTTTTAGCTCATAAATGACGGTGTATCGAATACCGAGATAAACTGTGACTTCTAATACTGTGTTTTACTGCTTTTGAAAGATGATGACAGTGTTTGGGGTTTTCCTTGAATTTACCCAGCAGCCCCTGCAGCACTTAAAGTGAAACTGGTTTATCTGAAGCCGACAGTGTAATCTGATGTGGCCGCTTCCAAATCAGCAGTAATGTTGAAAATTTGTGGCACCATCCCCAGCCACACATTCTGTCTATTCTTAATTGCCAGTGTTGTAATGTAATGAAGTGGAAATACTTTATCACTGTCCTTAGAATTTTGATGTATCTGTACTTGACTTAGTTATTTACATTTCTGGTGACTTTCAGTTTTACTTCACTACATTTCCTGAATAAAATTTTTACTTTTACTCTGATACATTTCCCTGAACCATCTTTGTTACTTGTTACTACAATATAAAAGTAGAAGACATTTAATTGGGCGATGCCTTTTTGCAAAGGTGAAAGCAGCGGTGCGCCGTACCGGGAAGCGATACAGTCCTCTACAGCCGCAGCACAGGGATCCACCTTTCACCCCCACAGCAAGTGCTGTGTTTGACGTGAAACAAGTTTAAAAGACAATAATAATAATAATAATAATAATAATAATAAAAGATGATGCATCCCTGCTGAAGAAAAGGAGACTGGAGGGTGAAGGGGGCCAGCTGCACTTTGGACTGAAAACATGCACACGCCGACGCATACACACATACACGGATCAGCTCCAGCTGGAATTAACACACATTTAAGTGGAAACTCCAGCGTGGCTGTTTCGTTTCATTTATTTTATTTGAAATTTTTGGTGAGAAGCGCTGCGTAAAAGCAGCGCCATGTTTTGGATTTGAGAGCACACAGAGCGTTGCGTTTGGTTGCTTTGCAGTGGTGGTGACACTTTGTTGACGCACTGTTTTTTTGTTTGTTTATTTGATTGTTTTTAACTTTCCCTTAAATTTGGCACAAATGTGTAGCTATAAATGACTATTCTGTTTCACAAAGCCTGGCTGTTGTGTTTAACAGAAAAGTGTGGGTCTTCCAGGAAAAAAACTGCATCTTTGAGGTACAGTAGTGTTCAGAATAATAGTAGTGCTATGTGACTAAAAAGATTAATCCAGGTTTTGAGTATATTTCTTATTGTTACATGCGAAACAAGGTTCCAGTAGATTCAGTAGATTCTCACAAATCCAACAAGACCAAGCATTCATGATATGTACACTCTTAAGGCATGTCCTCTTCAGCATAAGGCAACATGACCTTTTCAAGTATTTTGACATATCCAAACTGATCCATGATACCTGGTATGCGATATATAGGCCCAACACCATAGTAGGAGAAACATGCCCATATCATGATGCTTGCACCTCCATGCTTCACTGTCTTCACTGTGAACTGTGGCTTAAATTCAGAGTTTGGGGGTCGTGTCACAAACTGTCTGTGGCCCTTGGACCCAAAAAGACAATTTTACTCTCATCAGTCCACAAAATACGAGGTCTGTTAGAAAAGTATCCGACCTTTTTATTTTTTTCAAAAACCATATGGATTTGAATCACGTGTGATTGCATCAGACATGTTGTGTGGGCCGCCAGAAGAGGAGGTACTGCAGGCCCACCACCAGAGGGCGCCCTGCCTGAAGGCAGGCTTCAGGCACCAGAGGGTGCAGTCGCCCCCCAGGAGCCGGAGCTGACAGCTGTCATCAATCATTCATCATCACCATCTTCCATAAAAACCTGGCAGTGACATCACATCCCTGCCGAGAAATCTGCTTACCCTACAGGTAACCATCTCAGCCATATCATTGCCGTACGCAAGGATAATTCTGAACGTTTTTGCAGTGGTAACCTTCTGTATACTCGCAGCTTGGAGCTGGTTGGTGAGAATTTGGAGGAGTAGGCAAATCCACTCCTAAATTCTTAGTTCTTACATTAGGTACTGCACGGATTGTGTTTCCTGCTACCTTGGAGTGGAGGACTGTGTTCACTCAGGAAAGAACTGTGAGTTGCTGATTGTTGCTGGGTGTTTCACACACCCACATAATCTGTTTGTGCTTCCTGCTAGCAGTACCCGATCCGACAGCTGGAGGCAGTGGCCACCTGGGGTCTCGGGACTTGGCGGCTCCGGTGTGTTGCAGGTCTCCGCTGGCAGTGGAAATCATGTGGGGGCCGACTCTTCTCTGGACAGGCATCTCCTATCCTTGAGCCTGCCCACACGTCACCTATTGTTTAATTGACTGTTTCCTAAAGTGGTATCTGTATTTCGTTGTGCACATTTTCACAACATTAAATTGTTATCTTTTGGCATTTTCATTGTCCATTTATTCACGCCCCCTGTTGTGGGTCCGTGTCACTACACCTCCCCAACAAGACAAGCTTGAACCTTTGTGCGCATGCATGAGTTTTTTCACGCCTGTCGGTTGCGTCATTCGCCTGTGAGCAGGCTTTGTGTGAGCACTGGTCCACCCTCTCGTTGTTTTTTTATTACGAATAAATGTCTGAACGATTTGGAGCTTTGCTGCATCAATTTTTTTCCAGAAACTGTGAGAGACCTCCAGGTGGTGTGAGGCTTCATCACGGCGTTGCTTTGCCCCATGCGGCTCCACCGTGACGCGCGGAACTCCTCCGCACGTCTGTCTTAATGTGCCGAAAAAGTGCTGATGTCCACGTCTTTTCACAATACCGGATCAAGACAACATCCAGTTTAGAAATGAATGGCACATTCCACTGTTACAGGAGTTTTTGTAATGGAAAGAGGAGCACTGATGAAGCGCAAAACAACGCCGTGATGAAGCCTCACAGGACATGTTGGGGCATGTTCAGCTCATGCACAATCATAATCGGATAATCACATGACTGAAAAGCAACCAGAATCCATCTGAAAGCCACCTGAAAGCCGTCCTGTGAGACCAACACAGAGGTGTTTCTGTCCCGCGTCATGAACGGCTCTGTGGCATGTCCCTCCACTTTTCTTTCCATGAAAAAAACTCCTGTAACAGTGGAATGTGCCGAAAAAGTGCTGATGTCCACGCCTTCTGCCTTTTTGTGAAAGTCAGACGACGTCCCGGATCAACAAAGCCTTCACGATGGAAATGATCTGGTTGTTTCAGCGGGGTTTGAGTCTGTCGATCGGCGCTCGGAGCGCGGCACGCTCTCAGCAGTTGTGGGCTGTCCTTAAAGCGGCAGTAACACTCCTTAATCTGTATAATCCCATAAATCGTCCCTGGAAGCCATATTAATTTTCCGAACGGTGTCCACCTGGAGGTCTCTCACAGTTTCTGGAAAAAAATTGATGCAGCAAAGATCCAAGTCGTTCAGACATTTGTTGGCAATAAAAAAACGACGAGAGGGTGGACCAGTGCTCACACAAAGCCTGCTCACAGGCGAATGACGCAACCGACAGGCGTGAAAAAACTCACGCATGCGCACGAAGGTTCAAGCTTGTCTGATGCAATCACACATGATTCAAATCCATATGGTTTTTGAAAAAAATAAAAAGGTCGGATACTTTTCTAACAGACCTCGTATTCCTCTATTTCTCTTTAAGCCAGTTGATGTGTTGTTTGGCAAATTGTGTATTTTATTTAACAGAGGGACTTTGCGGGGGATTCTTGCAAATAAATTAGCTTCACACAGGCGTCTTCTAACTGTCACAGCACTTACAGGTAACTCCAGACTGTTTTTGATCATCCTGGAGCTGATCAATGGGTGAGCCTTTGCCATTGTGGTTATTCTTTTGTCCATTTTGATGGTTGTTTTCCGTTTTCTTCCACACGTCTCTGTTTTTTTTTTGTCCATTTTTAAGCATTGGAGATCATTGTAGACGAACAGCCTATAATGTTTTGCACCTGTGTATAAGTTTTCCCCTCTTCAATCAACTTTTTAATCAAACTACGCTGTGTTGTGTGTTGGGGGGTTTGGCTGGACATTTTGGTGTTGTTTTCTTTTCTTTGCTCTCCAGGTGGTATGTAAACTGGGTTTTTGTCTGTGGAGAAGGTGCTGGCAGAAGAGTCCTTCACCCTCATCAGCATTATTGGCTGCACTTGTGGAGGATGTTCATGTGCAGGCCTTATGACTTGCAGCACCTGTGGATGATGCTCACGTGCAAACTTAAAGACTTTCAGCTGAAGCAGATAATGAGATGGCGTTCTGCATTTAAGCCATGAGTGATTCGAGCAGAATTGCCTGGAACTCGACCTTGTAACGTTTGTTTGTGAGACGCTGAGGGCCGCGCCTGGGTTTGACACATCGTGCCTGTGAAGGAGGACGGGTGAGGGACACATGCTGTCAGCACACATCAGAGGTGATGATTGTCTGAATAAGTGTTAACAGTAATTTGGTATTTTGTTACGCAGTATATTTGAACATTGATGAGAATTGTGCAGCTCGCTTCTCACTGCCGTGGCGTACGGAATGATGATCCTCCACCTGTTGTGAGAAGCTGCTCATTTACATAAAGCTTAAATTCAGACCTGAATGTGTTGCTGATAGTATGTGCCTTTGAAGGATATTTGTTGTAGCTGTTGACTTACCTCACCTTTTCCATCCTTCACAGAGTCAGTTTGTCGTATCCACCTGGGGGGTGTTCGGCGGTGAGTCTGGGTCCAGAAGCATCGGGCTTCGATCCATTTGGGTGCTGGAGAGCGCGCCATCCTTCACCTCGCCAAACAACCGCACATTTATGTTGTACACAAATTATTGCACAGAAGGGAAATAAATTTGTTTTGTTTTTGGAACCGCTTTCTGGTTATTTTAGCGCTGGGTTCAGTCAGACGCTGGTCTGCTCCTCAACTCGCGTCTGCACATAACAGTAGTTCCCGGCCATTCCAAAATGGACCCAGCGGCAGAAGCGGTTCCTTTTGCTGAAAGAGTTCAAGAATACTTGGAGAAGATATGGGAGCAATTACGGCCTCTCGCAAATCAAATTAAACAAACAGATGCTCGCATTACGGAGCTTGCAGCGCAAGCCGTTCTGCTTCCTGCTGCTCCAGCTGCGGCACTATCGATACCGGTGCAGATAACTCCGTCACCCAAGGGGAGGCAGAGTGCGGCGGATTATTCCGTGGATTTCCGAATTTTTTCTGCTCAGTCCGGTTGGAATGCCGCAGCTTTGAGAGGAGTGTTTGTGGATGGTTTGAACGATTCATTAAAAGACGAGCTAGCAGTCCGTGACGAACCGAAAAATTTAGATGAGCTAATATCTTTGGCTATTCGTCTAGATGATCGGATAAAGGAGCGTGGACGTGAGAGAGGGCGGACATTAGAGTGGGTCTTTTCGTCTCGGGGCTTTCCCTGACACAGATCAGGGCTGCCTCTTCTTCGCCCCACTGAGACTCCTCCGACGGGACCTCTGGCTCCTCTTGCGGATGAGCCCCTGCAGCTCGGACGAGCTGAAGCCGCCATATTGCCCCGGTCACATAAGCGTCAAGAAAGATAACAATGACGTATCTCCAGGTGTTCTTACACAGGCATAATAATGGACAAAAAAAAAAAAAAGAAAAAAAAAAGGGTCAGATCTTTGGTTGTTTAGTTATTTGGGCTGTTTTTGTTTTCATGTAAGGGGTTATAAATTGTTTGGGGATTTAGAGGCTGTTCTGGTGGAGTGAACGACTGGCAGTTCGGAGCTCGGCTGGACTCAGGTAATCATTATTTGAATTTAGGTAATTTTTGTTTGAGGATTGGGTCGTTTTGTTTTGTTGTTTTTATTTCCCTGTTTCCCTAACCCCAACCTCACATTCTCTAAGACTGTTTGTCTTTTGGGTTGTGGGGTGGTGCAGGTTGGTTACGCTGAGCGTTTCTCAGAAAACCTCTGCACCTGGGGGGGGGGGGGTTGTCAGGGGCGTTTTTTTGGGTTTGGTTGATGCCCGGTTCCACTCCAGCCCCGGTGGGCCTTTGACCGTTCGTCATTGGTGTTACCGGGGTGTGGTGCAGCGGGAACGTACCTCAGTCGGAGTGGTGGGCCGATCTGTGCCGTTCGCCATTTCGGTAGTTCCACCCCTCCCGATGGGCTGGTGGTATGGTCGGTTTGGGGCACCGGACGTATTTCCGGTTTTCCGCTGCACTTAGGGGATGGGACTGGGTTAGTTTTTCCTGTTTCCTTCCCCAGCTTGGTAGTTTTGTGCTGTTCACCAAAATTGAGCTGACGATAGGCTCTGGGAGTGATCTGGGGTCTTTCGGTGTGCTGGGGGGGGTAACAGGGTTTGCCGGTTGTTTTATTTGCCCCCGGGGTGGTTTAATGAAGTCCGCCCGGGGTTGGCTTTTTGTGTTTTTTATGTTTCCTTCCAGGTTCCACCTCCAGGGTTGATGGGACGGTCCTCTGGGGGGGAATTGATTGTGGGGCCGACTAGCCAAGTGTGGCCGGGTCTGGGGTTCCTGGGTTGTGGGGAGGGTGCCTCCTGGGGTTGATGGTACGGTCCTCTGGGGGGCGCTGTTGCTCCATGAATACCTGAGGACCTCTGTGGGATTCTGGCTTTGGCTGTTACTCCTGGAACTGGCGGTAAAGGTCTTCTGGGGGGTGTTGGGCTCTGCAAGTTGTTCTGGGGGGCTTGTTTGTTATTTTTCTTTGTGAATTTATGTTGGTATTGTGTTGTTGGGGCTATGTTGGGTTTTTGGATTTGGGTGTTTTTCTTTTCTTCCCGGGGTTGGATGGGACGGTCCCCTGGGGAGGGTTTGGGTGGGTTTTGTGTTTTTTCTTGTATGTTGGGTTGTATATGGGACTCTTTGTTTTTTTTGTTTTTTGTTGATGCCAGCCGGCCTTCCAGCCGCGGTGCCCTGTCCTGCTGTCTGCTGTGGACCTTGGGAGAGTTACGCCATCTGCTTCCTGTCGTGGACCCCGGAGGGAGGTGCTGTTCTTGGGCCTGGTCTGTTCGGTCGCCAGGAGGCTTCCCGTTGATGGAGGGGTACTGTTGTGTGTTGGGGGGTTTGGCTGGACATTTTGGTGTTGTTTTCTTTTCTTTGCTCTCCAGGTGGTATGCAAACTGGGTTTTTGTCTGTGGAGAAGGTGCTGGCAGAAGAGTCCTTCACCCTCATCAGCATTATTGACTGCACTTGTGGAGGATGTTCACGTGCAGGCCTAATGACTTGCAGCACCTGTGGATGATGCTCACGTGCAAACTTAAAGACTTTCAGCTGAAGCAGATAATGAGATGGCGTTCTGCATTTAAGCCATGAGTGATTCGAGCAGAATTGCCGGGAACTCGACCTTGTGACGTTCGTTTGTGAGACGCTGAGGACCGCGCCTGGGTTTGACACATCGTGCCTGTGAAGGAGGACGGGTGAGGGACACATGCTGTCAGCACACATCAGAGGTGATGATTGTCTGAATAAGTGTTAACAGTAATCTGGTATTTTGTTACGCAGTATATTTGAACATTGATGAGAATTGTGCAGCTCGCTTCTCACTGCCGTGGCGTACAGAATGATGATCCTCCACCTGTTGTGAGAAGCTGCTCATTTACATAAAGCTTAAATTCAGACCTGAATGTGTTGTTGATAGTGTGTGCCTTTGAAGGATATTTGTTGTAGCTGTTGACTTACCTCACCTTTTCCATCCTTCACAGAGTCAGTTTGTCGTATCCACCTGGGGGGGTGTTCGGCGGTGAGTCTGGGTCCAGAAGCGTCGGGCTTCGATCCATTTGGGCACTGGAGAGTGCACCGTCCTTCACCTCGCCAGACAACCGCACATTTACACTCAACAAAAATATAAACGCAACACTTTGGGTTTTGCTCCCATTTTGTATGAGATGAACTCAAAGATCTAAAACTTTTTCCACATACACAATATCACCATTTCCCTCAAATATTGTTCACAAACCAGTCTAAATCTGTGATAGTGAGCACTTCTCCTTTGCTGAGATAATCCATCCCATCTCACACGTGTGCCATATCAAGATGCTGATTAGACACCATGATTAGTGCACAGGTGTGCCTTAGACTGCCCACAATAAAAGGCCGCTCTGAAAGGTGCAGTTTTATCACACAGCATAATGCCACAGATGTCGCAAGATTTGAGGGAGCGTGCAATTGGCATGCTGACAGCAGGAATGTCAACCAGAGCTGTTGCTCGTGTATTGAATGTTCATTTCTCTACCATAAGCCGTCTCCAAAGGCGTTTCAGAGAATTTGGCAGTACATCCAACCAGCCTCACAACCGCAGACCACGTGTATCCACACCAGCCCAGGACCTCCACATCCAGCATGTTCACCTCCAAGATCGTCTGAGACCAGCCACTCGGACAGCTGCTGAAACAATCGGTTTACATAACCAAAGAATTTCTGCACAAACTGTCAGAAACTGTCTCAGGGAAGCTCATCTGCATGCTCGTCGTCCTCATCGGGGTCTCGACCTGACTCCAGTTCGTCGTCGTAACTGACTTGAGTGAGCAAATGCTCACATTCGCTGGCGTTTGGCACATTGGAGAGGTGTTCTCTTCACGGATGAATCCCGGTTCACACTGTCCAGGGCAGATGGCAGACAGCGTGTGTGGCGTCGTGTGGGTGAGCGGTTTTCTGATGTCAATGTTGTGGATTGAGTGGCCCATGGTGGCGGTGGGGTTATGGTATGGGCAGGCGTCTGTTATGGACGAAGAACACAGGTGCATTTTATTGATGGCATTTTGAATGCACAGAGATACCGTGACGAGATCCTGAGGCCCATTGTTGTGCCATACATCCAAGAACGTCACCTCATGTTGCAGCAGGATAATGCACGGCCCCATGTTGCAAGGATCTGTACACAATTCTTGGAAGCTGAAAATGTCCCAGTTCTTGCATGGCCGGCATACTCACCGGACATGTCACCCATTGAGCATGTATGGGATGCTCTGGACTGGCGTATACGACAGCGTGTACCAGTTCCTGCCAATATCCAGCAACTTCGCACAGCCATTGAAGAGGAGTGGACCAACATTCCACAGGCCACAATTGACAACCTGATCAACTCTATGCAAAGGAGATGTGTTGCACTGCATGAGGCAAATGGTGGTCACACCAGATACTGACTGGTATCCCCCCCAATAAAACAAAACTGCACCTTTAAGAGTGGCCTTTTATTGTGGGCAGTCTAAGGCACACCTGTGCGCTAATCATGGTGTCTAATAGCATCTTGATATGGCACACCTGTGAGGTGGGATGAATTATCTCAGCAAAGGAGAAGTGCTCACTATCACAGATTTAGACTGGTTTGTGAACAATATTTGAGGGAAATGGTGATATTGTGTATGTGGAAAAAGTTTTAGATCTTTGAGTTGATCTCATACAAAATGGGAGCAAAACCAAAAGTGTGGCGTTTATATTTTTGTTGAGCATATGTTGTACACAAATTATTGCACAGAAGGGAAATAAATTTGTTTTGTTTTTGGAACCGCTTTCTGGTTATTTTAGCGCTGGGTTCAGTCAGATGCTGGTCCGCTCCTCAACTCGCGTCTGCACATAACACGCTGTTCTGAACAATGTCTTGAACGTCCCATTTTCCTCAGACTTTCAAAGAGAAAAGCATGTTCAACAGGTGCTGGCTTCATCCTTAAACAGGGGACACCTGATTCACACCTGTTTGTTCCACAAAAGTGATGAACTCACTAAATGCCACACTACTATTATTGTGAACACCCCCTTTTCTACTTTTTTTTTTTTTTTTACTAATAGCCCACTTTCATAGCCTTAAGAGTGTACATATCATGAATGCTTGGTCTTGTTGGATTTGTGAGAATCTACTGAATCTACTGGTACCTTGTTTCCCATGTAACAATAAGAAATATACTCAAAACCTGGATTAATCTTTTTAGTCACATAGCACTACTATTATTCAGAACACTACTGCATTTGATACAAGAGTGTTCATTGCCTTTCCTAGCTTGATAGCTGACACGTTTAGGGGGGCCAGCTGTTTCCTAATTGTCCATAATTCAGTATCCACAAACCATCCAGCAGGTGGTAAAGAGGTCTGAGACTTTCTACAGGAAAAATAAAATTGCTTTTGACTTTGATCAAGTACTTTGTTTCACCAATAATGAACCATGTCATCATAACTACTGTGTGTTTGTGTGTTTTAGCTTTGAATTTGAGGGTGAGAACATCATTTTTGAGTTACTGTCTATATAGTCTGGTTGAGATGGACTAACACTCATCAGTATTTCGTCTACATTTTTTTCTGTCGAAGCATGGCATAATCAGAACAGGAAATTTTAAAATCTTAGCTCACTCATTGTCTCAGGACCTCCCAGTGGAGAATCACTGGAACCTACAGACTTCATTTGCTTCTCATAGGCCTCAGCAAAGGCAAAGTCCAGCAACTGCTAAACTCTGCATGTGTGTCTGTCTAATGCATCTGGAAAGTATTCACAGCACTTCACTTTTTCCACATTTTATGTTACAGCCTTATTCCAAAATGAAGTAAATTAATTTTTCCCCTCAAGAATCTACTCGCCCCACAATCACATGTATATAAGGATTCACACCCTTTGCTCAATACTCTGTTGATGCACCTTTTGCAGCAATTACAGCCTCAAGTCTTCTTGAATATGATGCCACAAGTTTGGTGCACCTATAGTTGGGCAGTTTTGTCCATTCGTCTTTGCAGCACCTCTCAAGCTCCATCAGTGTCAGTGCACAGCCATTTTCAGATCTCTCCAGAGATGTTCAATTGGATTCAGGTCTGGGATCTGGCTGGGCCACTCAAGGACATTCACAGAGTTGTCCTGAAGACACTCTTTTGATTTCTTGGCTGTGTGCGTAGGGTCATTGTCCTGCTGAAAGATGAACCGTCACCCAATCTGAGGTCAAGAGCGCTCTGGAATAGGTTTTCATTCAGGATGTCTCTGTACATTGCTGCACTCATCTTTCCCTCAATCCTCTCTAGTCTCCCAGTTCCTGCTGCTGAAAAACATCCCCACAGCATGAATCTTCCACCACCATGCTTCACTGGTGGCTGGTTTCCTCCAAACATGACACTTGACATTCACACCACAGAGTTCAACACACACGTCAAGTTTTGTGTTGGTTAAATTAATCAACCAATCAGTGATCACAGGCTCAGTTTACCCATAATGCAGTTTGGCATCTGTGTGTGTTGATGCTCAAATCTTCAGAATTAGTGCATTATTTTAAAATGAAAAGAAATATGTTATATTTTCACTGTGTAGAAATGACAGACTTGACATTAATGTAGTTAAGCTGTCCAGATTAATTTGGTTTATAAATGAAAACCATAAGTCAAACCTGCTTTCCTTTTGAGGGCTTTAGCCTCATGGCAGAACCGCTGTATCCTGTGAATGGAAATGATTCTTTCTCACAGCAGTGGGCAAGGTGCACAAGACTGAAGCGCTGGCTTGTTGGTTGTGTTGGGTTTGTGATCTTCTTTGATTCTAATCAGAAGCATTGGCGTTGTTTAAACTCAAAGCTGGCCTGTCAGTAGTTGAGTGTACCGGAGACAATACTGAAAGTTATCGCTTATTGGTTAGCCATAGTTTCGCAAAATTTTTGTAGTGGTTTATCAGTTTAACATTATAAAGTTAATTTTTCAGTTAGTTGATTAGTGGTTATCGATGCCAATTTATTGGATAGCTGTGCCCACCACTGGTTGCTTGAGAAAGGTATGTCAAGTTAAGACATCTAAGACAAGGTCACATGTTCAGTGATGGTTGTATGTCAGTTCTAGTTTTGGCCACTAGGGATCAGAGTCTCCCAACCTTGGTGGATGCAAGAACTCAACAAAGTCTTTATGGATCAAAATCTGTTTGGCATGGTTGCTCAATACTGTATGAAAACTGAAATAATTAACATCCACATTACTTCACAAACTGGAGGTGCTGTTAATTCAGCTTTCTGCTGGAGATAAAACTGACAAGAAGATCAAAACATGGATCTTATACCAGGTGAATCATGGGGCACCAGCTTTTGAATGCAAATCTGGTAGTTGTAAAGGGCAACTGTACCTGCAGCTGAGGGTGTACAGCAGCAGTGATTTCCTGGGTTGCGGGGTCTCTTGGGTAATCAACATTCTTTACCTTGGTGTATACTTCGACTTCACCCCCTTCAAATGTACATCCTGCAAACAAAAGACAGTGTGAGGAATTCCAGTGTATTGAAAAGTGTTCACTTAGAGATGATTTGAATGTGAGTTGTTAAATAACCAGAATTGAATTTCTGAATCCACTCCAACATCAGATCCACGGCTTTTTTCATTACAGTGAAGATATCGGCTCTGAGGACTCCGTGGGGTTGAGGTCCGACCTCTATCGCTGCAGAGAAGAGATGCAATTTATCTTCCATTTTTAATCACATCAAATAAAAGAGGAACGTTGGTGTCAGATGTACTCTTACTGAAACCATGTTTCCCCACTGACCATAAGCTGACACTATCACGGATCATTGTGTTTATCTGGATGGCTCGTACTGGCACAGAGGTGATCTTATTCTGACAACCAAATATATCAACTGTTAACAGCACAGTTTACAGCACAACTTCAGTATGGACAGCAACAACAGACACTCAAACAGCTCAATTTTAGAGTCAGAGTACTTTATTAATCCCAGAGGAAATTGCAGTCCCAAATATTTCCGTTTTTCTGCAGGTTAACTCAAAACTCACATACAGCCCAGTCCAAGGCCATTTTCTGTAATTTTGCTGCTGTGTATCGCTACAGTGGGAAAAAAAATGTGTTTGTGGTACAGAGTTAGATTTAATTAAAAGGATTTAACAAAATAATGATTTAACATTTAGAAATTATGGCCAACATTGTACATCATCCCTTTATTTTTAACCAAAAGTAAGGGACCCTTCACACATAACACGATTGAGGCAGAATGGTGCACAAAGGAGGAGTCGTGGAAAATCGGAGCCACACTACACAGTACAGCAGTCTCCACATCCATTTGGGCACGGCACATGTACCCTATACAGTGGGGTAAAAAATTATTTAGTCAGTCCCTGATTGTGCAAGTTCTTCTACTTAGAAAGATGAGAGAGGTCTGTAATTTTCATCATAGACACACTTCATCTATGAAAGACAAAATGAGAAAAAATAAATAAATCCAGGAAATCACATTGTAGGATTTTTAAAGAAATTATTTGTAAATTATGGTGGAAAATAAGTATTTGGTCAATAACAAAATTTCAACTCAATACTTTGTAACATGAAGGAAAATGAAGGAACTGTGGATGCAAATGTCAAGAATTTATAAATGCTTAATGCCATATTTTTTGTTAGGTCCCTTGCATTTAAGGTAAAATGTCTGCACTACAAACATCTTGATTATTTAATTTCAATGTTTTTGTTTGAAATCCGACCCTTTCCTTTGATTCTGTAATCAGGATTGCTGATTAGTTCAGTGGGCAGGATCTGCCACTTGGTCGTGGCACTTTTGTTCAAAGACAGATGGCCAGACTGCAACAAAAATGTAATCTTCTTGGTGAAGATGCAAATAAAGTAATGAGAGTATGAAAACAGGACCAAAGTTCAGCAAGTGTCAATGCTCAGTATCAAAGCTGAGCAATCATGATTAAAGTTGATCAGTGAGGGTCTTAAGGCCAGGATCCGAGATGTTCAATGGGGATCAGAGCTCAGCGGTAAAGCTCAACTTTCAGCAATAATCATCTTAGGTCAGAATCAAAATTGACTGATCGGGATCAAAGTCCGACATTCAAGATCAAATTTAAACAATCAGAATCTTTAATCAAGGATGAGTAATCAAGATCAAAGTTCAATCAGAGTCTAAAGTTGCGCAACGAGGACTAATTATAAGCAATGGGCACCAAGGTTCAGCAATCAGAACCTAATGTTTGGATCAAAATTAGGGAATAGGGATGAAGGAATGTTTGAGAAGAGTTCAAAGGAGTAACCCTCAGTCTGAAGAACACAATTTAGGTAAAAGTCTTGGACCTTGGTTGATGTATGTAATTTCTGAGTGAACTTGTAGCTTTAAAGCCTGTGCCATATTTTTGCATAAAGTGAAATTAAATTGTGTCTTTATATGAATCTCTGAGTCTGTCACCTTTACGTATTTATAAATGTGCACTGTTAACCAATCGCAGGAGTCAAAGATGAAGCACAGGCCCATGTTGGCGGTGGTGTTGTGGAGGTCACAGAGGACGTCAAAGGCCTCTTGGCTTCCTTTAGGCCCAAGCTGAGTGTTCAGCTCCTGTGCTCGTATCAGCTCATGAGGTGTTGAATCTGTTACAGGTGAACTGGAGACCAAAGACATCAGACTTTACAAGACTGTGGAATGTGGAAAAGTTAAATAAACCTCAAGGCCGCCTGGTTCATGTTTTGGTGTTACGTTCATGTTAATCTTACCTCAGCAAGGCTTTTGTGAAACATCGGTTGAGATCCTTTTCAGTGTATCGTCTGCAAACATCAACAGCTCGTGGGTTTGATATCATGGTCGTCACAGAAATGGATCCAACCTTGTTTACTTTCTGCTTCTGCATTTCTCTCACCAAGTAGACTCCTGACAGCTCATTACCATGGGTGCCACCACAAATGGCAATTCGCAATAAAGACCGGAAAGAAACATACGCCATCTGGTGGTAAGAACATGAAAGCATGTTTACATAAATCATCTAAACATCAACCAATTTATTAGTAAATACATAATTTCCTTGCTAGTGTCCATGCCAACATGGGTCTCCAGCTGCAAACGTTCATACTCATGTTCACAAAGACACCATCTCAGCCTAACGTTACACAACATGTTGGCCTGATAGACAGCACTAACGAAGGACAGTGTAGCCAAAACAAAACAAGAAATCCGGACTTATGTTGACTTTCGGAGACATTGTTTGACCGTCATCCAGCTTCGTTCCTGTAGCTGGCGCTTCCTCAGAATTTTCAAACTGTTGAAAAATGTGAACGAATCCCAGCAACAACTTCAATTTGTCTGTATTCTGTTTTGCTTTCTGTGTTGACAGTTCCTCACCGTTTGTGTGGTTCCCATACCATCAGCGTTTCATTTGATTGTTGTCCAACCTAAGTCCGACGTCTTGCACGAACATTGACAATATCTGAACGGATCAATAACTAAAGCTCAGATGAGCTGGATGTGACTCGCCCATGTCTGGGAAGAAAAGCAACGTTGTCATACAGAAACGATAGCGGAAATAACTTTTGATCAACTACTTTAACTATTTACGCACGTTGCAGCTGTCTCTGGCTGGAGCGGAAATAGCACGTTATGACGAACAAAAAACGTGAATTATAAAAGATTCTCTTTTCTTGCCTGCAACAACAGTCCCGATATTCATGATAGAAATCTTTAAATGGCTTTGACAGAGGTTGATGAATAAATTGTGGACGTGCTGGTTCTGATTTAGAAGTTGCATTGAAGATGCATATTGCATATTCTTGCTGCATTCTGGGGTTTCTTGCTGTGTTCTTTTAATTCTTTGTCTTTTTTTTATTTTATTGTGTTTTGTGCTGTGTCCGCATTCGACCTGCACTCTGGGTAGATGACCTGGATTTGGGAGCTGCTTCACTCATGTGCGCAACTCATTTGAAGCAGTGGTAGATAATATCTGTGCTAATTCTTTATTCTTTATTTCATATTAGTTATCAAGTATTTGCTATGCTTATATGGTTATGTTTTTGGTGAGTTTTGGTCATCTGTTTGAGTATGTATGTCAACTGGTCTGGACTGATCAGAAACAAGGAATTAAGTTTCACCATGTATCAAGTAACGTGGTTGAAGACAAGGGGTGGAGCTCCCCCTCAGTCTGTGGGGAACCAGTAAGTTTAGAACTGTGAGACTATACCACACCCACTGTAATGCCTATATTGTATAAAAGTGTTGTGCAAGTTATGTGTGTGGTCCTCCACAAGATGGAGCCCATCTGTGGAGACCCGGGCCCGGTTTCAACGTGACTTTCAATAAATTCAAAATGAGGAATATATCAATTTGGTTCTTTGTAAGGGGCAGTATATTACATAAAGAACCAGGAGAAATTACAACGGCTTTGAAACATATTCTGTGTATTCGTACGGCATTCATACACGACTGTACGAATGTCTGTCCCTCACAAATGCTGATCAAATTTTGGCTGCTTTTCCCCATTCATGCTCATTCGTGCCAAGTGTGACGGGGCCTTAATACAGTCCAGGTTATATGATCAGTTGACTTTACTGTCCATTCATAACTAGGAGTGCATTCATTTTTTTTTCCTCTTTCCCTTTTAGTGACAACCAATCACGTCTTTGAAGACTGTCTCATACCTAGTAATGGGGTCAACCCTGCCTCCTCACAAAGATAAAGTTTCTGTCCACTCCTTACTCAGAGTTGCTCAGGGACTTCCTGGATCATTCTTTGGTTAAGATTCCATGCTAGGAATCTTTAGGCTAAGTTGGAAGCTCTCTGAAGACTCATGAGAACGAGGCTCAAAGACGAGGTCATTATTCATAAAGTTGGTGTAGTATGTGACCGAAGTTCAATTTAAACTTTTTATTTACTTCTTAGAGAAGGAAGAGTGCAAGTTTATCTACATCACCATACAGTGAAGTACACGAGCCAGTCAACATTACATTTTAAACTCACAGCTCTTTACTTCAGTTGGTCGAGCAAATTGTTAAAGGTTGGTAGGTTTGACCTTTGACTGATGTTGTGTCATTGTGCCCTTGGGTAAGAAACTGAACACTCAAAAATATTGGGAGTCTGAAGACGACAAGCCAAGATTTTATCTCTTCAAAGTGTGCACATACAGTATATATTAATAGCAAGCAAGTCCCTCCCTTCGCCCCAATTATTTGCTCTTGCAGAAAATCACCCATGACAGTGAAAGCTTAAATTGTAGAACAAACACTTGTAGAGTAGCAGCCATACCCAAAAAAAGACTGCTAGAAAAGGGTGATACCCCTCCCGGCGGTAGAACAAAATGAGACCTGTTTTATTTAAAGGGTATGGATGTCTACTTTTAGAAAATCATGGTTGTACTAAATTAAAATGTGTACAGTGCAGCAGATTAACCCCCTGTTTGCCAAAACATTAACATGTCTTTGTACTGCAATATTTGATATATTCACCTGGCAAAGAGGCATAATATGTAATCAGAGCATCAATTAACCCCATCTTTCAGGTGTAAGGCATACCACTACACACATTCTTAGGGTTTAATGTGGTTTTTATCCTACTGTGGGGATATTAACCCCTTAGAACTCAAATTTTTTATGAATTTTCCCACATGTTTTGTTGATGCTCTGATTATTCATGAGTGGATGTTAATAAAATAAGTTGCTGTGTATATCATTTGACAATTTTAGATGTCTTTTATTAGAAAATACCAGGTAGAATAATTTAAAATGGGTACAATGCTTTAAATTAACCCTTTGTTTGCGGTAAACCATCAGTCCACAGTTAGTAAGCAATTTGACTGATTGTGGCTGAGATTTCCTTTGGGGATGAAAGTACATGACTTTTATATAAAAATCATCACACAGAATGTTCTGAAGTCCTTTTAATGGCAGTATAGACAGTTTTAACCCCTTTCCAGCTAATCACATGTTGATCTAGCAATCATTATTTGAAACTTGCAGAGGGTATTTGTGTGACCAGTTTATCACACAAAAATAACAGCGATTATTTAGATTATTTTCAGCAATTATGATTGTCCAATTAATTATGGAGTTCCACAAGGTTCTGTGCTAGGACCAATTTTATTCACTTTATACATGTTTCCCTTAGGCAGTATTATTAGACGGCATTGCTTAAATTTTCATTGTTACGCAGATGATACCCAGCTTTATCTATCCAGGAAGCCAGAGGACACATACCAATTAGCTAAACTGCAGGATTCTCTTACAGACATAAAGACATGGATGACCTCTAATTTCTTGCTTTTAAACTCAGATAAAGCTGAAGTTATTGTACTTGGCCCCACAAATCTTAGAAACATGGTGTCTAACCAGATCCTTACTCTGGATGGCATTACCCTGACCTCTAGTAATACTGTGAGAAATCTTGGAGTCATTTTTGATCAGGATATGTCATTCTATGCTCATATTAAACAAATATGTAGGACTGCTTTTTTGCATTTGTGCAATATCTCTAAAATTAGAAAGGTCTTGTCTCAGAGTGATGCTGAAAAACTAATTCATGCATTTATTTCCTCTAGACTGGACTATTGTAATTCATTATTATCAGGTTGTCCTAAAAGTTCCCTGAAAAGCCTTCAGTTAATTCAAAATGCTGCAGCTAGAGTGCTAACAGGGACTAGAAGGAGAGAGCATATCTCACCCATATTGGCCTCTCTTCATTGGCTTCCTGTTAATTCTAGAATAGAATTTAAAATTCTTCTTCTTACTTATAAGGTTTTGAATAATCAGGTCCCATCTTATCTTAGGGACCTCATAGTACCATATCACCCCAATAGAGCGCTTCGCTCTCAGACTGCAGGCTTACTTGTAGTTCCTAGGGTTTGTAAGAGTAGAATGGGAGGCAGAGCCTTCAGCTTTCAGGCTCCTCTCCTGTGGAACCAGCTCCCAATTCAGATCAGGGAGACAGACACCCTCTCTACTTTTAAGATTAGGCTTAAAACTTTCCTTTTTGCTAAAGCTTATAGTTAGGGCTGGATCAGGTGACCCTGAACCATCCCTTAGTTATGCTGCTATAGACTTAGACTGCTGGGGGGTTCCCATGATGCACTGAGTGTTTCTTTCTCTTTTTGCTCTGTATGCACCACTCTGCATTTACTCATTAGTGATTGATCTTTGCTCCCCTCCACAGCATGTCTTTTTCCTGGTTCTCTCCCTCAGCCCCAACCAGTCCCAGCAGAAGACTGCCCCTTCCTGAGCCTGGTTCTGCTGGAGGTTTCTTCCTGTTAAAAGGGAGTTTTTCCTTCCCACTGTTGCCAAGTGCTTGCTCACAGGGGGTCGTTTTGACCTTTGGGGTTTTTCCGTAATTATTGTATGGCCTTGCCTTACAATATAAGGCACATTGGGGCAACTGTTTGTTGTGATTTGGCGCTATATAAATAAAATTGATTTGATTTGATTTGATTTGATGAGTAATCTGTGCTATCAACAAAATATGTGGGGGAAAATTCATAAAAAAATTTGGATTCTAAAGGGTTAATATACCCATAGTAGGGTAAGAACTTAATTAAACCCTAAGAATGTATGTGGTGGTATGCCTTACACCTAAAAAATGGGGTTAATTGACGCCCTGATTACATATTGTGCCTTTTTTGTTAGGGGATATTGCAGTACAAAGACATGTTAATGTTTTGGCAAACAGGGGGTTAATCTGCTACACTGTACACATTTTAATTTAGTACAACCATGATGGTTATTGTATGGCCTTGCCTTGCAATATGGAGCGCCTTGGGGCAACTGTTTGTTGTGATTTGGCGCTATATAAGAAAAAAGTTGATTGATTGATTGATTTTCTAAAAGTAGACATCCATACCCTTTAAATAAAACAGGTCTCATTTTGTTCTCCCGCCAGGAGGGGTATGAGTATTTTTTCAGCCCTTGGCCGCTGGACTATTGAGTCCAATATAAAAGCAGCAGTGGCCTCTGGTGGCCAAAAAGACACTGCAATTAGCAGGAAAACTTCATAAGCAACTCTGATATTGCTGTGCATGATTTATTGATTATTTCTTTGCAGTATCACAGACAGTCCTTGCTGTTCTGTTAAATTGTTCTGAAATAAAGATACTCAAGCTTTACTCATTTTGGGCCATTGAGAATGAAAATGTTGTTTGAAATTGTTGATTGGCTGTAGTTTTAAGAAATGCTACTAGTGTACTACTAAGGGTTAATATATAACCCTTTTGCTGTTTTTTAAAGTGTTACAAAAAGAGAACAGGTGAAAAATTATATAAACAGACAGAAACATAAAAAAGACCTATGTTTATGATTTTTCATGAAGACTACTGTTAACACAATAAAATTATGTAGACACAAAATGCAAAACCTTATATACAGTGAGGAAAATAAGTATTTGAACACCCTGCAATTTTGCAAGTTCTCCCACTTAGAAATCATGGAGGGGTCTGAAATTTTCATCTTAGGTGCATGTCCACTGTGAGAGACATAATCTAAAAAAAAAAAATCAAGAAATCACAATGTATGATTTTTTTAAAATAATTTATTTGTATGTTACTGCTGCAAATAAGTATTTGATCACCTGCCAATCAGCACAGACCTGTTAGTTTTTCTTTAAGAAGCCCTCTTATTCTGCACTCTACCTGTATTAATTGCACCTGTTTGAACTTGTTACCTGTATAAAAGACACCTGTTCACACACTCAATCAATCGCACTCCAACCTGTTCACCATAGCCAAGACCAAAGAGCTGTCTAAGGACACCAGGGACAAAACTGTAGACCTGAACAAGGCTGGGATGGACTACAGGACAACAGGCAAGCAGCTTGGTAGAAGACAACAACTGTTATGATTATTTATTAGAAAGTGGAAGAAACACAAGATGACTGGCAATCTCCCTCGGTCTGGGATTCCATGGAAGATCTCACTTTGTGGGTTAAGGATGATTCTGAGAAAGCTCAGAACTACACAGGAGGACCTGGTCAATGACCTGAAGAGAGCTGGGACCACAGTCACAAAGATTACATTAGTAACACATGATGTTGTCATGGTTTAAAATCCTGCAGGGCAGCAAGGTCCCCCTGCTCAAGACAGCACATGTCCAGGCCCATCTGAAGTTCATCAGTGACCATCTGGATGATCCAGAGGAGGCATGGGAGAAGGTCATGTGGTTAGATGAGACCAGAATAGTGCTTTTTGGAATCAACTCCACTTACCATGTTTAGAGGATGAGAACAACCCCAAGAAAACCATCCCAGCCATGAAGCATGGGGGTGGAAACATCATACTCTGGGGGTGCTCTTCTGCAAAGAGGACAGGACAACTGCACAGTATTGAAGGGAGGACGGATGGGGTCATGTATTGCGAGATTTTGGCAAACAACCTCCTTCCCTCAGTAAGAGCATTGAAGATGGGTCATGGCTGGGTCTTCAAGCATGACAATGACCCCAAACACACAGCCAGGACAACTAAGGAGGGGCTCCGTAAGACGTATTTCAAGGTCCTGGAGTGGCCTGGCCAGTCTCCAGACCTGAACTCAATAGAAACTCCAAACCTGAAAGAGTTGGAGAAGATTTGTGTGGAGGAGTGGACCAAAAATCCATGCTGCAGTGTGTGAAAACCTGGTGAAAAACTACAGGAAATGTTTGACCTCTGTAATTGCAAACAAAGGCTACTGTATCAAATATTAACATTGATTTTCACAGGTGTTAAGTACTTATTTGCAGCAGTAACATACAAATAAATTATTTTAAAAAAAAATCATACATTGTCATTTCCAGATTTTTTTTTTTATTTTTTTTTAGATTATGTCTCTCACAGTGGACATGCACCTAAGATGAAAATTTGATTTGAATTTGATTTCTAAGTGGGAGAACTTGCAAAATCGCAGGGTGTTCAAATACTTATTTTCCTCACTGTATCTTGCCAAAATCCACAATAAGTAGTACATTTTATTTCAGAAGCAGACAACTTCTAAATATTTGTAAACCAGTGTAATTTTTTTGTGACTGAGGCACTTTCACTGCAATCACAGTTACAGTGCTCCATGTAAATGGACTGCATTTATATAGTGCTTTTCTGTCTGAATCAGAAGCTCAAAGTGCTTTTCAACGATGCAACACACACACACACACACACACACACACACACACACACACACACACACACACACACACACACACACACACACACACACACACACACACACACACACACACACACACACACACACACACACACACCAGGAACAACTTGGGGATTGAGGACCTTGCCCATGGGCCCTTAGTGATTTTTCAGTCAGGCTGGGGTTTGTACTGAGGATCCTCTGGTCTCAAACCCAACACTTAACCACGACTAGACCATCACCTCCCCACTGTATTCAGGGTCTATCCCTCTTGCCATCTCCAGACACTGGGATCCTCATTACCAAGTCACCTGTGTGTTGGCTCATACCCAGAGAAACACACCACGTGTTGTACCTGGCATCCCCTCACCATGAAAGTGTTACTCCTCATGTGTCTCCCTAAGTGACCACTTGTTGGACACAATCATTCCCAAGGATACTCTAAGGAGAGCTTTGACATCATCGTCACCTTTGATCACTGGGTAGCATCGAAGTCTCACAACTTTACATTAATACAGGACCCTACAGACGTGGACTTTCATACTCCTGCAAAGACATCAACATCACAAATCACCTCTGTGCAGCGACCTCTCGACTCCACACGCCCTGCCCAGGCAGCCCCCAATCTCATAGACAGAGGACCCAGAGACCTAAATGTCACTGCCGAGATAAGTGAACGTCTCTTCAAGTTCAACACTTTCACCGCATACAGATACATGTTTGTTGGATGACTCCAAGAAGTCATTAAAAGCCTTGGCCCATATTCACAAAGCAGCCTAAGGCTAAAAGTAGCTCTGAAAATGGCTGTGCACCGACACTCCCCATCCAACCTGATGGAGCTTCAGAAGTGCTGCAAAGAGGAATGGGCAAAACTGCCCAAAGACAGGTGCGCCAAGCATGTGGCATTATATTAAAGAAGACCTGAGGCTGTAATTGCTGCCAAAGGTGCATCAACAAAGCAGTGAGCAAAGGGTGTGAGTGCATAGGTAAATGTGATTTCTTAGTTTTTTATTTTTAATGAATTTGCAAAAATTTCAAAAAGCCTTTATTCAAGTTATCATTATGAGGTGTTGTGAGGTGAATTTTGAAGGGAAAATGAATTTACTCCATTTTGAAATAAGGTTGTAACATAAAAAGTGGAAAAAGTGAAGCGCTGTGAATACTTCAGAGTCACTGTCATACTTGTCCGCCATTTATGGTCACATTTCACAAGGTGGTCCATAAAGTGTTACATGGGCCAAAAGTACTACTTTTTGAAAAATTTAATATGTGACGTCACGTCATTCTAAGATTTTTCTTATAATTACTCTAATTCTTAGATATTTCTTAAGAATTCTCCCTTGGTGACATAAAAGTTATTCACTTAGCATCTTAGGCCTTAAGAGAGCTCCTAAGGTGAAGAAATGTTCAGAGGAGGGAGGAGGACTTTTAAGAAGCCTAAGAGTGTCTTAAACAGGCAAGAAGGCAGAAAGACAGAGGGAGGAGAGATATTCCCACCTAGCGTAGTAATGCAATAATGCCAGAGATGAATGTCATCACAACATTGGGAGACCTGGCTACAGAAAAAAATGTAAATCACATGTAAATTCTATATCATTCATACAATTATAAATATCAAAATAAGCGATGTCACCAGCCATAGAATGACCCACGTTTTCATCTATCACATATCTGTTATGAAGGTGCCTCTATGTGCCCCGCATGTGCCATGTAGCAGCCACTAGTGAGCCATGACCGACCTGTCATTAGAGCCTCGAATGGCTCGCATCAGCCACGCTAAGCCACGTAGTGCCGTGATAGCGCCATGATAATGCAATGTTGGTGCACATTTAGGCATAACACACAACACTCACCTGTTCGAGAAGAACTTCGCTTGTGTGCTGCAATCTCTGCTCTCACTTTGTGCACAATTACCAGCATGGAGAGTAAACATAATAAGCTAATCAATATAATAATCGGCATATAAATGAGGTACGTTCAAACATTTTGAAGCTGTGTAACAAATTATTTAGTTTTGCTGAGTTCCATCATCATGACATTCAATTATTTTCACAATTACACATTTGATAATACAGTCCAGGTTATATGATTGGTTGATTTTACTGTCCATTCATACAGTGGGGCAAAAAAGTATTTAGTCAGCCCCTGATTGTGCAAGTTCTTCGACTTAGAAAGATGAGAGAGGTCTGTAATTTTCAACATAGGTACACTTCAACTATGAGAAACAAAATGAGAAAAAATCCAGGAAATCAAATTGTAGGATTTTTAAAGAATTTATTTGTAAATTATAATGGAAAATAAGTATTTGGTCAGCCACAAACAAGCAAGATTTCGAGCTTTCACAGACCTGTAACATTTAAGAAGCTCTTCTGTCCTCCACTCGTTACCTGTATTAATGGCATCTGTTTTAACTTGTTATCTGTATAAGAGACACCTATCCATAGCCTCAAACAGTCAGACTCCAAACTCAACCATGGCCAAGACCAAAGAGCTTCAGAAGGACACCAGGAAGAAAATTGTAGATGTGCACCAGGCTGGGAAGAGTGAATCTACAATAGTCAAGCAGGTTGGTGTGAATAAATCAACTGTGGGAGCAATTGTAAGAAAATGGAAGACATACAAGACCATTGATAATCTCCCTCGATCTGGGGCTCCACACAACATGTCATCCCGTGGGGTCAAAATGATCATGAGAACGGTGAGAAAAAAATCCCAGAACTACAAGGAGGGACCTGATGAATGACCTGCAGAGAGCTGGGACCAAAGTAACAAAGCCTACAAAGTATGCAGAGAGGGACTCAAATCCTGCAGTGCCAGGCATGTCCCCCTGCTTAAGCCAGTACATGTCCAGGCCCATCTGAAGTTTGCCAGAGAGCATATGGATGATCCAGAAGAGGATTGGGAGAATATCATGTGGTCAGATGAAACCAAAATAGAACTTTTTGGTAAAAACTCAACTCCTTGTGTTTGGAGGAAGAAGAATGCTGAGTTACATTCCAAGAACACCCTACATACTGTGAAGCATGGAGGTGGAAACATCATGTTTTGGGGCTGTTTTTCTGCAAAGGGGACAGGACGACTGATCTGTGTTAAGGGAATGATGAACAGGGTCATCGTGAGATTTTAAGTCAAAACCTCCTTCCATCAGTGAGAGCATTGAAGATGCAATGTGGCTGGGTCTTCCAGCATAACAATGATCCCAAACACACCACTCGGGCAACAAAGGAGTGGCTCCGTAAAAAACATTTCAAGGTCCTGGAGTGGCCTAGCCAGTCTCCAGACCTCAACCCCATAGAAAATTTGTTGAGGGAGTTGAAAGTCTGTGTTACCCAGTGACAGCCCCAAAACATCACTGCTCTAGAGGAGATCTGCATGGAGGAATGGGCCAAAATACCAGCTACAATGTGTCCAAACCTGGTGAAGCCTTACAGGAAACATTTGACCTCTGTCATTGCCAACAAAGGTTATGTTACAAAGTACTGAGTTGAACTTTTGTTATTGACCAAATACTTATTTTCCACCATAATTTATGAATAAATTATTTAAAAATCCTACAATGTTATTTCCAGGATTTTTTTCTCTTCTCATTTTGTCTCTCATAGTTGAAGTGTACCTATGATGAAAATTACAGACCGCTCTCATCTTTCTTAGTAGGGGAACTTGCACAATCAAGGGCTGACTAAATACTTTTTACCCCACTGTAACTAGGAGTGTATTTGTTTTTGTCTCTTTCCTTTTTTGTGACGACCAGCCACAGCTTATAGAATACTGCATCATATCTAGCAATGGGGACAACCCCTCCTCCTCACAGAGATAAAACTTTCTGTCCACTGCTTACTCAGAGTTGCTCAGACACTTCCTGGGTCACTCTTAGGTTACGATTCCTTGCTAGGAATCTTTAGGCTAAGTTGTGAACTCTCTGAGATGACTCAGATTCTTTAATTAGAGACCCTGATGCACAACAATCAGGGTGTCTTTTGATTCAACAAACATCACAGTATCGTCCATGAAGTGACGGTCAGTGAACCTTTCCTCACCAACAAAACCACCTAAACCGCTGATTTCCACAATCCAACCTAACACCCCGTCCCTGCAAGCATTTAACAGTGCAGGAGCCAGAAACACCAGCCTTCATTGGGAAAGACTCAGTTTCTGCCCCCACTCCATATATCACTCACAATACCTGTTACGACGCCCTCAGAACCAATTGGGGATCCTCCAAACTCTCAGGATGTCCCTGAGAGCAGTCTGATCAACTAAATCAAACACCAGAGGAGCAAAAGATCTCCATATCGGTTGAAAGTTAAGTGTCACAGCTGCACTGTAAACCAGCCAAGACGACAGTGTCACACGTTTATTACACAGTAATAAGCACACAGGCAACACACATCAAGTTCTGAGTGATACGTTTCCAAATAGAGCAGGCGCCTTTAACTTATTTGATTCAAATGAAAAATTACTATAGAAGAAACATGGTCAAAGGATCGATGACATTCCAATATCTCAGTGTAGAGTCAACTCTGTTAGAAAACCATTCCCTCTTCCAAAACTACACGGCACACAAAATGCACAGTAATTATGTAAAAAGGTTCGAGGGCGCGAGTCTTACCTTTTATAACTCTGCTCTCAAGACAAACTGCCTCCCTGACGTCTGCTCAGATTGGGTTTCAAGCAATTATCCTTTTTGTGACACAACACAGTTATTTTCTTTCAACTCAACAGCAGCACCTGTGATTGCTCAATTACCCGGGCGGCAACTTTGAAGCATGTCAGCAACAACTAAAACCCTTGAAGTTCATGACTTCACTGAAGAAGCAAAGATCACAGAACACAAAAGTGTTACAAGATGGATGAACAACAATTCTTGCACTCTACTCAAAGTAGTATGACAAGTTCAGCAAGATTTTATGCATAGGTGGCTCTCTGCCACTCCCAGATTTTATGCGGCATCCACTTTGCTTTCTCCAGCCACCAGGGACCTCACACTTGTGTGCTGGATCATGCACAGAGATACACACCATGCGACCAAAATCTCATAGCTGATGTTCCCTCACAAGGAAGTGATTTTTCTCACCTGAGCCTCCCCCAAATAACCACTTTGTCAATTCCAAGTCATTCCAGTGGTACTCAAGGATCCTCTGAAGAGCTCTGACATCAAAGATGTCTAGTTACCTTCACCTTCTGGTTAGTATCCAGGTTTCCCAACCAAACACTGACAGGAAACAGCAGGACCCAAAACACCAAGGTCCTATTGCACGAAATGTAGAATTGAGACATCTGCGATAAAGGACTGAGCTGGGTTCATTAGTGGTGCAGATATGTAACAAAAATTGCCTGAGATGTTCACATCTGGCAGAAAGTATGTACATTTGCATACAGAATGTTTGAAGTATGATTTCAGATTTTGCTAGATCCAAGCACTTTTCCCAAATGATCCAGAACTAAAATGACAAAGACGTTGTTGGTTCATTAGACTGCATACTCCAATCTTTCACACATCATCACCTTTGACTGTCAGTAGGACAGTTTGTCAGTAGGAGTCAGGATAACTCAGTGGTTAGAGTATTGGTCGACTAATCCAGGTAAAATGTAGCCTCTCCTGGGAGACAAGTTCAAATGAACTGAAGCAGAAATCCTGCGTAAACATGCTAACAATGTAGAACCGGTTTTAATCTGTTGGTTTTGATGAAATCCAAATTATATGCAGCAGTATTTTGATGGTGTAGAATATCATTGGGGGCATTTACAGGTAAATTAGGCAGATATTTTACATTTAAGACTGGCTGACATACCTTAACCTGTCCTTTTTCTCAATTGTCAGGTGGCTGTTCCTATGTGAAAGGCTTGTAACGGGTATCAGTTGCGAACCGTGATCTCGTTCTGCCCTCTGTAATCAATGCATGGACAGAGTCCGCCGTCCTTTTTGCCCACAAAAAAGAAACCAGCACCCATCGGGGAGGTGGAGTTCCGGATCAGCCCGGCAGCTAAAGAGTCCCGGATGTAGGTCTCCATTGATTCGCGTTCCGGACGTGAGAGGTTGTACAACCTACTGGACGGGTACTCAGCGCCCGGGACCAAATCGATGGCACAATCGTACCGTCGGTGCGGGGGAAGAGTGAGCGCCAGATCTTTGCTGAAGACGTCAGCAAGATCGTGGTACTCCTTTGGCACCGCCGATAGATTGGGGGGGACTTTAACCTCCTCATTAGCCGTCACGCCGGGAGGAACCGAGGATCCTAAACACTCCCGGTGGCAGGTTTCGCTCCACTGCGTCACAACCCCGGACGGCCAATCTAACTGGGGATTGTGCTTCACCATCCATGGAAATCCTAAAATCACTCGGGAGGTAGAAGGTGTTACATGGAACACTATCTCCTCCCTGTGATTTCCAGACACATAACTCCATCATCCATGTAACTCCATCAGAGTGTATAACTGAAACAGAGGAGCTCGCTGACTTAATGGAATTCCCTTTTGGGATAAATAAAGTTCCTCTTATGTTTGCTCCTCTGCTGCGTCATTATACAAATAATAAATGTTCAATGGTATGAATATTTTATGAGGTGAAAGCTAGAACAGACCATTCAATGAGGCAAAGTTTAAGCATAACTTCAGAGCTTATGGTTCTGAGTCAGCCCCTGATGTGTAATAGAAAGTTTTGGATGACAAGGTAAGCCGATAAATAGCCTAACAAATTGAACAATCGATTATCTAATAAAACTGGGTCCCTTATTGTGACTAAATGGACTGCATTTTTCTGCACTTTTCCATCTGCATCAGATACTCAAAGCGCTTTACAATAATGCCTGACATTCACCCCGATGTCAGGGTGCTGCCATACAAGGCACTCACTACACCCCGGGAGCAATAGGGGATTAAAGACCTTGCCCAAGGGCCCTTAGTGATATTCCAAACAGACTGGGATTTGAACCGAGGATCTTCTGGTCTCAAGCCCAATGCCTTAACCACGAGACCTTCACCTCCCTAGCCTAATCAGACTAATAGTGTTGAGACAGTAGCCTACGGACTTCAACTAGTTGCAAACTAGGTCATTTAAAGGACATGTCGTATGTTTTTTAATGTCCTGGTTAGCAAGTATTCATGATTGTAAGTCAATCTTTGCACATGCACTGAAAATGTGTGGTCGCTCAAGTATTTCACTGATCATTATTAGTGACGGAGAAACCGAAGCGTTTTGAACCACTGAATCAATATGAAACAATTGTGTTGATGGTTCAGTGTTTGAAGCATTTGATACAATTAAATATGGCGACATCTGCTGGCCAATCTTTAACATAGCCCTTGCATGGAACAATAACAGGCACTGTTATCTACGTTAAATAATAAAGGTTCTATTGTGCATCTTGAAATTTTGGCTATATTTTCATTTAAAGACATTAATAATATGCTTGTGTTATAATCTGATTGTGCCATCATAAACTACTGTAAGTAATAGAGATATAAATTGTGAAATTTTGTGCAACGTATGGCCATAGTTGTACAAAATGAAGGGGATTTGGAGGCTTCAAAGGTTTTTATTTAAAAACAAAATCATTTCAGCTGTGTTAGGTTTGAGTCTGTTCCTCTTGTATCCAGTTTTGGAGAGAAGACTCACACGGGAAAAGAAGTTGGTGTCATATGAAGATAGATTTTGTCCAGCTTGTAAAGAGTTGGATAAACAGCTGCTTCCATCCTCCCTATCTCTCCTTGCAAATTCAGTGCAGAAAATGGTTCTGGGGCGCATTAGCATGGCTAAAACCCTTCAGCTTTGCCCCCCAGACCCTCCAACCAGGGCACTCTTCACCTCCAGCCATTTTAAACTTTTTTTTTTTTTTTTTGCCTGAGCTTGCTGAAATATTTCAGAAAAAGGAAGGAGGATGGATGTGAAGAGCAGAAGAATCAAACAGTTTCCCTTCTATCATTTTTATGAGTAAACGAGGACTGTTTTATATATACGAAGTCTGTTAGAAAAGTATCCGACCTTATTATTTTTTTCAAAAACCATATGGATTTGAATCACGTGTGATTACATCAGACATGCTTGAACCCTCGTGGGCATGCGAGAGTTTTTTCACGCCTGTGGGTTACGTCATTCGCCTGTGGGCAGTCTTTGAGTGAGGAGTCGCCCACCCTCTTGTCGTTTTTTTCATTGTTTAGGAATGGCTCAGAGACTGCTGCTTTGTTTGATAAAATTTTTTTCAAAAACTGTAAGGCACAACTGAGTGGACACCATTTGATAAATTCAGCTGGTTTTCGGTAAAAATTTTAACGGCTGATGAGAGATTTTGGTCTGGTATTGTCGCTTTAAGGACGGCCCACGGCGCCTGACGGCGATCTGCGCTTCGAGGCGGCGGCGTCTCGCCGTTTCAAGTTGAAAACTTCCACATTTCAGGCTCTGTTGACCCAGTGAGTCGTCAGAGAACAGAGAACTTTCAGAAGAAGTCGGCATGAGGAGTTTATTCGGACATTCCATTGTTAACGGACATTTTGTAATGAAAGAACGTGCAGGCAGAGTCGCATGTCGGACCGGACCCGACCACGGGGGGTCGCGACAGGAAAAACACCTCCATTGGAAACCTTAACGGGCAAGTTGGAACATGCCCAAGCTGTTAAACAATTTCTCAGTTACTCACTTGTTGAAAGCCATCAAAAGCCGCCTGAATTTTACAAATGGTTTTCAACACGGAGGTGTTTTTCCTGTCGCGGTGCACACAGAATTTGCGCGCACGTCTTTCATTACAAAATGTCCTTAAACAGTGGAATGTCCGCATAAAGTCCTCATGCCAGCCTCTTCTGAATCTTCTCTGTTCTCTCACGACGTCCTGAGTGAATTAAGCCTTAAATTAGGATGTTTTCAGCTCGAAACAGGCCGACGACGGCGCCTGGAAGCGCTGCGCGACGTCCCGCTCCGTGGGAAGTCCTTACAGTGACAGAAACACCCCATAATCTCATCAGCCGTTAAACTTTTCACCGAAAACCAGCTAAATTTCTCAAATAGTGTCCACTCGGATATTCCTCACAGGTCCAGAAAAATTTTGATAAAGCAACGCGCGCCGTCTCGAGCAGCGTGTGAAACAAAGGAATTCAGCCGAGAGGGCGGGACCACATCTCACTCAAGGCCTGCCCACAGGGAAATGACGTCACAGACACGCATGAAAAAACTCACACATGCACACGAGGGTTCAAGCATGATTGGTGTAATCGCACGTCAATCAAATCCATATAGTTAAAAAACAAAAGTGTCGGTTTCTTATCTAATACACCTCGTATATATATATATATATATATATATATATATATATATATATATATATATATATATATATACTCAACAAAAATATAAACGCAACACTTTTGGTTTTGCTCCCATTTTGGATGAGATGAACTCAAAGATCTAAAACTTTTTCCACATACACAGTATCACCATTTGCCTCAAATATTGTTCACAAACCAGTCTAAATCTGTGATAGTGAGCACTTCTCCTTTGCTGAGATAATCCATCCCACCTCACAGGTGTGCCATACCAAGATGCTGATTAGACACCATGATTAGTGCACAGGTGTGCCTTAGACTGTCCACAATAAAAGGCCACTCTGAAAGGTGCAGTTTTGTTTTATTGGGGGGGGGATACCAGTCAGTATCTGGTGTGACCACCATTTGCCTCATGCAGTGCAGCACATCTCCTTCGCATCATCCGTGAAGAGAACACCTCTCCAATGTGCCAAACGCCAGCGAATGTGAGCATTTGTCCACTCAAGTCGGTTACGATGACGAACTGGAGTCAGGTCGAGACCCCGATGAGGACGACGAGCATGCAGATGAGCTTCCCAGAGACGGTTTCTGACAGTTTGTGCAGAAATTCTTTGGTTATGCAAACCGATTGTTCCAGCAGCTGTCCGAGTGGCTGGTCTCAGACGATCTTGGAGGTGAACATGCTGGATGTGGAGGTCCTGGGCTGGTGTGGTTACACGTGGTCTGCGGTTGTGAGGCTGGTTGGATGTACTGCCAAATTCTCTGAAACGCCTTTGGAGATGGCTTATGGTAGAGAAATGAACATTCAATACATGAGCAACAGCTCTGGTTGACATTCCTGCTGTCAGCATGCCAATTGCACGCTCCCTCAAATCTTGCGACATCTGTGGCATTGTGCTGTGTGATAAAACTGCACCTTTCAGAGTGGCCTTTTATTGTGGGCAGTCTAAGGCACACCTGTGCACTAATCATGGTGTCTAATCAGCATCTTGGTATGGCACACCTGTGAGGTGGGATGGATTATCTCAGCAAAGGAGAAGTCCTCACTATCACAGATTTAGACTGGTTTGTGAACAATATTTGAGGGAAATGGTGATATTGTGTATGTGGAAAAAGTTTTAGATCTTTGAGTTCATCTCATACAAAATGGGAGCAAAACCAAAAGTGTTGCGTTTATATTTTTGTTGAGTGTATATATATATATATATATATATATATATTAGGGTAGGGTTGCCAAAAATTTCCGGCGTGCACTACATGTCTCCCTCCAGCCAAGGTCCCAAAGTTGCCAACCCAGCAGGTCGAATTTTTTGCAGTTTGACAATTTGGTTTTTCTGTTCTTTTTCAGCTGGTTTCTGCTTCTTTCACCCAAATTCGTGTTACGTCTGAAGGGGCCCTTAATAATGCACAAACACAAATTTCTTTCATCCCCAATAATCACTGGTGGTCCTGTTTATGCACAGTGTTTTCTTCAAGTTAAAACTTGATCTCAAGACTTAAAGTACAATAGAAGACATTTTAATGTTTGATCCCAATATATACAGTGGGGGAAATAAGTATTTGATCCACTGCCAATTTTGCAGGTTTTTCCACCTACAAAGAATGGAGAGGTCTGTATTATTTATCGTAAGTACACTTCAACTGTGAGAGACAGAATCTAAAAAAAAAAAAAAAAATCCAGAAAATCACATTGTATGATTTTTAAATAATTAATTTGCATTTTATTGCATGAAATAAGCGTTTAATCCCTTAGAAAAACAGACCATAAATATTGGTACAGAAACATTTGTTTGCCATTACAGAGGTCAGACGTTTCCTGTAGTTCTTGACCAAGTTTGCACACTGCAGCAGGGATTTTGGTCCACTCCTCCTGCTTCTAACGGAGCCCCCTTAGTTGCCCTGGCTGTGTGTTTGGGGTCATTGTCATGCTGGAAGACCCAGCCACAACCCATCTTCAATGCTCTTACTGAGGGAAGGAGGTTGTTTGCCAAAATCTTGCAATACATGACCCCATCCATCCTCCCTTCAATACGGTGCAGTCGTCCTGTCCCCTTTGCAGCAGTGCACCCCCGTGCTTCACGGTTAGGACGGTGTTCTTGGGGTTGTTCTCATCCTCCAAACACGGCAAGTTGAGTTGATTCCAAAAAGCTCTATTTTGGTCTCATCTGACCACATGACCTTCTCCCATGCCTCCTTTGGATCATCTAGATGGTCACTGGTGAACTTCAAACGGGCCTGGACATGTGCTGGCTTGAGCAGGGGGACCTTGCTGCCCTGCAGGATTTTAAATCATGACAGCATCATGTGTTACTAATGTAATCTTTGTGACTGTGGTCCCAGCTCTCTTCAGGTCATTGACCAGGTCCTCCTGTGTAGTTCTGAGCTTTCTCAGAATCATCCTTACCCCACAAAGTGAGATCTTGCAGGGAGTCATCTTGTGTTTCTTCCACTTTCTAATAAATAATCATAACAGTTGTTGTCTTCTACCAAGCTGCTTGCCTGTTGTCCTGTAGTCCATCATAGCCTTGCGCAGGTCTGCTTTTTTGTCGCTGATGTCCTTAGACAGTTCTTTGGTCTTGGCTATGGTGGACAGGTTGGAGTGTGATTGACTGAGTGTGAGAACAGGTGTCTTTTATACAGGTAAGAAGTTCAAACAGGTGCAATTAATACAATCAATCAATCAATCAATTTTTTTATATAGCGCCAAATCACAACAAACAGTTGCCCCAAGGCGCTTTATATTGTAAGGCAAGGCCATACAATAATTATGTAAAACCCCAACGGTCAGAACGACCCCCTGTGAGCAAGCACTTGGCTACAGTGGGAAGGAAAAACTCCCTTTTAACAGGAAGAAACCTCCAGCAGAACCAGGCTCAGGGAGGGGCAGTCTTCTGCTGGGACTGGTTGGGGCTGAGGGAGAGAACCAGGAAAAAGACATGCTGTGGAGGGGAGCAGAGATCGATCACTAATGATTAAATGCAGAGTGGTGCATACAGAGCAAAAAGAGAAAGAAACAGTGCATCATGGGAACCCCCCAGCAGTCTACGTCTATAGCAGCATAACTAAGGGATGGTTTAGGGTCACCTGATCCAGCCCTAACTATAAGCTTTAGCAAAAAGGAAAGTTTAAGCCTAATCTTAAAAGTAGAGAGGGTGTCTGTCTCCCTGATCTGAATTGGGAGCTGGTTCCACGGGAGAGGAGCCTGAAAGCTGAAGGCTCTGCCTCCCATTCTGCTCTTACAAACCCTAGGAACTACAAGTAAGCCTGCAGTCTGAGAGCAAAGCGCTCTATTGGGATGATATGGTACTACAAGGTCCCTAAGATAAGATGGGACCTGATTATTCAAAACCTTATAAGTAAGAAGAAGAATTTTAAATTCTATTCTAGAATTAACAGGAAGCCAATGAAGAGAGGCCAATATGGGTGAGATATGCTCTCTCCTTCTAGTCCCCGTCAGTACTCTAGCTGCAGCATTTTGAATTAACTGAAGGCTTTTTAGGGAACTTTTAGGACAACCTGATAATAATGAATTACAATAGTCCAGCCTAGAGGAAATAAATGCATGAATTAGTTTTTCAGCATCACTCTGAGACAAGACCTTTCTGATTTTAGAGATATTGCGTAAATGCAAAAAAGCAGTCCTACATATTTGTTTAATATGCGCTTTGAATGACATATCCTGATCAAAAATGATTCCAAGATTTCTCACAGTATTACTAGAGGTCAGGGTAATGCCATCCAGAGTAAGGGTCTGGTTAGACACCATGTTTCTAAGATTTGTGGGGCCAAGTACAATAACTTCAGATTTATCTGAGTTTAAAAGCAGGAAATTAGAGGTCATCCATGTCTTTATGTCTGTAAGACAATCCTGCAGTTTAGCTAATTGGTGTGTGTCCTCTGGCTTCATGGATATATAAAGCTGGGTATCATCTGCGTAACAATGAAAATTTAAGCAATACCGTCTAATAATACTGCCTAAGGGAAGCATGTATAAAGTGAATAAAATTGGTCCTAGCACAGAACCTTGTGGAACTCCATAATTAACTTTAGTCTGTGAAGAAGATTCCCCATTTACATGAACAAATTGTAATCTATTAGACAAATATGATTCAAACCACCGCAGCGCAGTGCCTTTAATACCTATGGCATGCTCTAATCTCTGTAATAAAATTTTATGGTCAACAGTATCAAAAGCAGCACTGAGGTCTAACAGAACAAGCACAGAGATGAGTCCACTGTCCGAGGCCATAAGAAGATCATTTGTAACCTTCACTAATGCTGTTTCTGTACTATGATGAATTCTAAAACCTGACTGAAACTCTTCAAATAGACCATTCCTCTGCAGATGATCAGTTAACTGTTTTACAACTACCCTTTCAAGAATTTTTGAGAGAAAAGGAAGGTTGGAGATTGGCCTATAATTAGCTAAGATAGCTGGGTCAAGTGATGGCTTTTTAAGTAATGGTTTAATTACTGCCACCTTAAAAGCCTGTGGTACATAGCCAACTAACAAAGATAGATTGATCATATTTAAGATCGAAGCATTAAATAATGGTAGGGCTTCCTTGAGCAGCCTGGTAGGAATGGGGTCTAATAAACATGTTGATGGTTTGGATGAAGTAACTAATGAAAATAACTCAGACAGAACAATCGGAGAGAAAGAGTCTAACCAAATACCGGCATCACTGAAAGCAGCCAAAGATAACGATACATCTTTGGGATGGTTATGAGTAATTTTTTCTCTAATAGTTAAAATTTTGTTAGCAAAGAAAGTCATGAAGTCATTACTAGTTAAAGTTAATGGAATATTCAGCTCAATAGAGCTCTGACTCTTTGTCAGCCTGGCTACAGTGCTGAAAAGAAACCTGGGGTTGTTCTTATTTTCTTCAATTAGTGATGAGTAGAAAGATGTCCTAGCTTTACGGAGGGCTTTTTTATAGAGCAACAGACTCTTTTTCCAGGCTAAGTGAAGATCTTCTAAATTAGTGAGACGCCATTTCCTCTCCAACTTACGGGTTATCTGCTTTAAGCTACGAGTTTGTGAGTTATACCACGGAGTCAGACACTTCTGATTTAAAGCTCTCTTTTTCAGAGGAGCTACAGTATCCAAAGTTGTCTTCAATGAGGATGTAAAACTATTGACGAGATACTCTATCTCCCTTACAGAGTTGAGGTAGCTACTCTGCACTGTGTTGGTATATGGCATTAGAGAACATAAAGAAGGAATCATATCCTTAAACCTAGTTACAGCGCTTTCTGAAAGACTTCTAGTGTAATGAAACTTATTCCCCACTGCTGGGTAGTCCATCAGAGTAGATGTAAATGTTATTAAGAAATGATCAGACAGAAGGGAGTTTTCAGGGAATACTGTTAAGTCTTCAATTTCCATACCATAAGTCAGAACAAGATCTAAGATATGATTAAAGTGGTGGGTGGACTCATTTACTTTTTGAGCAAAGCCAATAGAGTCTAATAATAGATTAAATGCAGTGTTGAGGCTGTCATTCTCAGCATCTGTGTGGATGTTAAAATCGCCCACTATAATTATCTTATCTGAGCTAAGCACCAAGTCAGACAAAAGGTCTGAAAATTCAAAGAGAAACTCACAGTAACGACCAGGTGGACGATAGATAATAACAAATAAAACTGGTTTTTGGGACTTCCAATTTGGATGGACAAGACTAAGAGACAAGCTTTCAAATGAATTAAAGCTCTGTCTGGGTTTTTGATTAATTAATAAGCTGGAATGGAAGATTGCTGCTAATCCTCCGCCCCGGCCCGTGCTACGAGCATTCTGACAGTTACTGTGACTCGGGGGTGTTGACTCATTTAAACTAACATATTCATCCTGCTGTAACCAGGTTTCTGTAAGGCAGAATAAATCAATATGTTGATCAATTATTATATCATTTACCAACAGGGACTTAGAAGAGAGAGACCTAATGTTTAATAGACCACATTTAACTGTTTTAGTCTGTGGTGCAGTTGAAGGTGCTATATTATTTTTTCTTTTTGAATTTTTATGCTTAAATAGATTTTTGCTGGTTATTGGTGGTCTGGGAGCAGGCACCGTCTCTACGGGGATGGGGTAATGAGGGGATGGCAGGGGGAGAGAAGCTGCAGAGAGGTGTGTAAGACTACAACTCTGCTTCCTGGTCCCAACCCTGGATAGTCACAGTTTGGAGGATTTAAGAAAATTGGCCAGATTTCTAGAAATGAGAGCTGCTCCATCCAAAGTGGGATGGATGCCGTCTCTCCTAACAAGACCAGGTTTTCCCCAGAAGCTTTGCCAATTATCTATGAAGCCCACCTCATTTTTTGGACACCACTCAGACAGACAGCAATTCAAGGAGAACATGCGGCTAAACATGTCACTCCCGGTCTGATTGGGGAGGGGCCCAGAGAAAACTACAGAGTCCGACATTGTTTTTGCAAAGTTACACACCGATTTAATGTTAATTTTAGTGACCTCCGATTGGCGTAACCGAGTGTCATTACTGCCGACGTGAATTACAATCTTACCAAATTTACGCTTAGCCTTAGCCAGCAGTTTCAAATTTCCTTCAATGTCGCCTGCTCTGGCCCCCGGAAGACAATTGACTATGGTTGCTGGTGTCGCTAACTTCACATTTCTCAAAACAGAGTCGCCAATAACCAGAGTTTGATCCTCGGCGGGTGTGTCGTCGAGTGGGGAAAACGGTTAGAGATGTGAACGGGTTGACGGTGTACACGGGGCTTCTGTTTAGGGCTACGCTTCCTCCTCACAGTCACCCAGTCGGCCTGCTTTCCCGACTGCTCGGGATCTGCCAGGGGGGAACTAACGGCGGCTAAGCTACCTTAGTCCGCACCGACTACAGGGGCCTGGCTAGCTGTAGAATTTTCCACGGTGCGGAGCCGAGTCTCCAATTCGCGCAGCCTGGCCTCCAAAGCTACGAATAAGCTACACTTATTACAAGTACCGTTACTGCTAAAGGAGGCCGAGGAATAACTAAACATTTCACACCCAGAGCAGAAAAGTGTGGGTGAGACAGAAGAAGCCGCCATGCTAAATCGGCTAAGAGCTAGTAGCTACGCTAACCTAGCGGATTCCTAAAAACACGCAAAGTGAATAATGTGTAAATAATTTAGAGGTGATTCAGCAGAAGGAGTGCTTTAGTTAAGGCACGTAAAGATTACACTGGGAAACAAATCGTAATCTAGATAACTAGATCAATCTAACTGCGCAGATTAAACAGCTAACAGATACAGAAAAATACAGGTAAAGAGTGCAGAATAAGAGGGCTTCTTAAAGAAAAATTAACAGGTCTATGAGAGCCAGAGTTTTTGCTGGTTGGCAGATGATCAAATATTTATTTCATGCAATAAAATGCAAATTTGATTTTTGGATTTTTTTTTTTTTTTTTTTTTTTTTTTTTTTTTAAGATTCTCTCTCTCACAGTTGAAATGTACCTACAATAAAAATGACAGACCTCTCCATTCTTTGTAGGTGGGAAAAACTGCACAATTGGCAGTGGATCAAATACTTATTTCCCCCACTGTATGACTGAGTACGATTAATATGCATGTTATGTGATGGGCGACCATTTGTACAACTATACACCTGGAAGGATGAAGTCAAAAAGACTTTCTTACTTTATTTAGTCCCTTTGGTTTATCCTGATAGATCATTAAAATCAACTTGCAGATATATGAAAATTTATTTGGAAAGGTATTTTTCACAGCAAAAGTTATGATTGTAAAGTTTTATTATTAGTTTTGTGTTATTAAAATGGCCACAAGCTAATGAGGAAGATTCTGTTCATTGTGTTTGTATACGAATAAGAAGACTGGACAAAAGACTTTCACATTCACTTTCATTGTATTCATGTGGAGTTTCAACAGAGAAGAAAAGCAATTATAAAACACGACTGCAATAAAAAAGCAAACAAAAAAACGTAGTTACATTCACTCACTGCAACAGGGATAAAAAAAACTTGTTGGAGGCAGTGAAGTGAGGATAGATAAAGTAAAAATGAACGTACATTACATAACATTGTATGAAATCTACACAATAAATGAGCAAAAATATGCATTTATTTAAAACAACACAACTCTCAGATATATTATCTGATTAGCATGCTCATGTAATATTGAAATGTTAACTTATTGTATTAATAACACACCATTGACATAAACACTCTCCATTTGACACAACAGCCTTACATCACTAAAAAAAAAAAACTATGATATTGTAGTTACACATTTTACTGCATGTGAAACGTATGAAAGACTCGACAATCTGCCCCAGTTGGGTGTGTGTGTATGTAATTAATTATCCTATTAATAAACTAGGCAATGCCTGTTTTCCAATGAGGTCTCATTCATGCATTTTGGTCCTACAGTTCCTTAATGAGCTTTTCCATTTTGGTAAATGTTTGTAATCAGTGAAAAGCACAAAAATAGTCTCCAGACAGCCCCCCCCCCCAATGTTTTCCTATGCTACAGTAGATTTTGTGTTATTAGTGCATGGACACTGTCAAGCTGATGGTTGACCGTCAATTTAAATTGCATTAAAGGTGTACAGCCTTTGGGATTTTTAAGATTTAAGTCATACAAAGAATTTTCTTTTTTTTTCCTAATTTTATTTATAAGCCTTTAAATTGGAGATTAATAATGTGACATTGCCAATCTGATCAAAATTCATGTTGCCAAGAAAAAATGAATAAATAGTTCCTCTGAAGGGGAAAAAATTAAAAAGAACAAATGGCCTTGAACTATGTTTGGTAGTGACCCATACAGTCTATGATAGCAATTGGGGGGCTTCCCCTCACTTGCGCAAGGGAAGCACATGGAGTCAGCCAATCAGAGTGCAGAGGCACAGTGATGTCAACTGGCTGGTCTCTTGGATAGCATAATCCAATATGGCAGAAAACACTCCAAAACAGTTTCTTTCTGTATAACTCAGTTTCTCAAATATTTTGTAAAACTTAATAAGAAATAAATACTTCGAAATCTAAAAACACTGTTTTGTTTTTCAACCCAATAACACCTCTGAAGTGCTTTACAAGACATCTTACAGACGTTAGCGTGCACTCTCCATGTACGCACATCACACATGGTCAAAGTTAACTTCCAGTAATTTCAAAACCTCATGCATGTGCACATGCACTTCCTCCTGCAGTAAAAGGACAAGAAACCATTCGTTCTGGAATTCCCTCCAGGTAAATATGTTCTCATCATTAAAATGTGCTGTAATTTTTCCACGTTTTAAAAATAAACCATTATAATGCATGGATTTCAGTTGAAACAAAATTTTGTCAGTTTTGTGAAACTTGAAAGGCCATACAGCTTTAATAAATGTTGATACTTAACCAAATTTTCAAATAAGACTGTTGATGGGGCAAACATTTCAGTATATATACAGTCAGGTCCATAAGTATTTGGACAGAGACAACATTTTGTCATGTTTCCTCTGTGCACAAAACACTGTGTGATGAACTAAAACTATCAACATGTCCTTGTTGTGTAGACTGCTAGCTTTAAACCAAAGAATTTTACAAAAATACTATATTAACCATTTACATATTAAAGTTACTTTTATATGCATATCTCCATTTTCAGAACCCATAAGTAATTTGACAAACTAAATCTTGTGATTGTTGTTAATACAACATTCACCTATCTCACCAGTGACATACATGTCTGTAAATCCAGAGATGCCATTGGCAGCCCTTAATATTTCCTGTTTTATTTTGTTCATTATACAGTTTTGATGAGTGTGTGAGTGTGTTTGGGGCATTTATGAAAATACAGAACAATTTACAATCAATACGGGACACAATAATTAATTGTCAAATAAAGGACAATTCTGTATTTTAAGGGGCAAGTGGCAATCCTAGCCGGGGTGCATTCAAAAACATCGGACAGCAATCAGAGAGCAGTCTAAATAGTCGGGCACAGTCATGCGGCCAGCCCGAATGTAGAGCACATGCACTCAACTGTTGCATTCGAGGTGGAAAAATATTGAACAGTGATCAAAGTGCAGTCTGACCGCAATCTGACTGCTTTCTAAATATTCGTACGGCATGAAACCGGCATTCGAAACCTTCTGATCGCGTTCGAGGGGCAGTTTGAAATGATCCACCACTCTGAATCCTGGCCAAATGTCGAGTGCTGCTGGAATATATTTCTTCGACCCGCAATCGGACCTCAGTTGTACAGAATTGTATGTGTATTCATCATATTCTCACTGCATTCTGACAGCTGTCTAGGTAACCCTAATGTGCTCCACCTACATTTGTACTGCGTTCAGAGGCTAATGCACATGGCATCTTGGCTGTCTTCTGCAATTCTTATTCCCTCCCAGATGTGACACGAATTTTGCTTGTTTTTTTACTTTCCGCCTGATTCAGCTTGATTAATTCTTGCTAAGTGTGACGGGGCGTCTTTCGATGGATACATGAACATTTCCATACATTTTCCAAGTTAAAACAGTCTGTAGTAGGCGAGTCTCAAAAACTGACCAAGTGAGCAAGAAGGACACGAGCTCATAACTCAAGGAGTTATAGACATCTTTGGCTGTAATTGGAGCAACTGAGAATGATGCAAAATTTTCTTGCTGCATCAAGTTTTCAGCTTGATGGTGGGATTCACAGAGAAGGATTTTAAAACATGAAAATAGCTGAAATCGCAGCTTGAGTCGCCCATGTGCCTTCTGGCAAACTGGATCTGAAATGTCTTGTCTTTTTTTTAAGTCCTTCTTCATATCACTCCACCGTGACGCTGTATCATTCTGTTAATGTTTGAGAACTCGTGACCCCAGACAGATTCATCATACAGAACCGTACTGTTAGTATTTTGTAATAACTGATGTAAATGAAGTCAAAACATGACACATTCAGTGACTTGAAAATGTTCACTTATCCACTCCCTGACTTATCAAAAGACAACTGGCTCAGAAACTCTTTAATGTGATATTTGGCAGAATTATGAGTGTCCTGTCATAATTCTTATTCCATGATAATCATCAAATGCAACAGTTTCATGGTGTTATGTTCGGTTTTAAATGTCACAAAACAGTTTAGTCTTTAATGGTAACTCATGTGAATGAAGTACTAATTGTTTTTGCTCAGTCAGACAATAAAATAAATAAAAACACAAACATCACAACAAACCACTGGAAGGGAGAATCAGCCGGCGATCTGGAGAAACACAGGAAGTGAGAGATGAAAATTATCTATCCATACACACACACACACAGTTAGCATTGTGACAGAAAATGAATATTATTATGAAACACTCTCAGACACACATTCATCTTCAACCACTTATCCAGGATCAGGTCACGTTGAGCTGGAGCCTATCCCAGCATACAGCATACAGTACTGTTCAGAATAATAGTAGTGCTATGTGACTAAAAAGATTAATCCAGGTTTTGAGTATATTTCTTATTGTTACATGGGAAAAAAGGTACCAGTAGATTCAGTAGATTCTCACAAATCCAACAAGACCAAGCATTCATGATATGCACACTCTTAAGGCTATGAAATTGGGCTATTAGTTAAAAAAAAAAAGTAGAAAAGGGGGTGTTCACAATAATAGTAGTATCTGCTGTTGATGCTACAAACTCAAAACTATTATGTTCAATCTGCTTTTTTTAGCAATCCTGTGAATCACTAAACTAGTATTTAGTTGTATAACCACAGTTTTTCATGATTTCTTCACATCTGCGAGGCATTAATTTTGTTGGTTTGGAACCAAGATTTTGCTGATTTACTAGTGTGCTTGGGGTCATTGTCTTGTTGAAACACCCATTTCAAGGGCATGTCCTCTTCAGCATAAGGCAACATGACCTCTTCAAGTATTTTGACATATCCAAACTGATCCATGATACCTGGTATGTGATATATAGGCCCAACACCATAGTAGGAGAAACATGCCCATATCATGATGCTTGCACCACCATGCTTCACTGTCTTCACTGTGAACTGTGGCTTGAATTCAGAGTTTGGGGGTCGTCTCACAAACTGTCTGCGGCCCTTGGACCCAAAAATAATAATTTTACTCTCATCAGTCCACAAAATATTCCTCCATTTCTCTTTAGGCCAGCTGATGTGTTCTTTGGCAAATTCTGACGTCTTCTGCACATGTCTTTTATTTAACAGAGGGACTTTGCGGGGGATTCTTGCAAATAAATTAGCTTCACACAGGCGTCTTCTAACTGTCACAGCACTTACAGGTAACTCCAGACTGTCTTTGATCATCCTGGAGCTGATCAATGGGTGAGCCTTTGCCATTCTGGTTATTCTTCTATCCATTTTGATGGTTGTTTTCCGTTTTCTTCCACACGTCTCTGTTTTTTTTTTTTTGTTGTCCATTTTAAAGCATTGGAGATCATTGATTGAGTCCGTGTTACGGTATGGTATTACTAGCTGGTTTTGTAATTTAACGGTTAAATCAAAAACTCAAATATTAAATCTGATTAAGATAGCTGGCAAAATCATGGGTATGGTGGTACCTGTAACTCCCCAAGAGATGTTTGAACAGGCAGTTCTCAGATGTGCTGATTTTAACAGATGCGTCTCATGTACTGCACTCTGAATATACTTTACTTAACTCAGGATGGAGGTACAGGGTTCTCTTTGTAAATATAATCGATATAAACATTCATTTATTCCATTATCAGTGAAGCTCATAAATCAGCAGATAGTTCAGGGAAGATAGCATAAGGGTATGTATTGCGGAATTTGCACAAAGATGTTAATAATGTTGTGTATTTATATTTTATCCTTTGACTTACTGTGTTGTTGTTTTTAATGTATAGGTGCTATGAACTGGATGTGTTGTTGTGTAGCAGACCCTGTCCAAGGCAAATTTGTCCTTAGGGAGACAAATAAAGACACTTTGACTTTTTGACTTTGTAGATGAACAGCCTATAATTTTTTGCACCTGCGTATAGGTTTTCCCCTCTCCAATCAACTTTTTAATCAAAAAACTTTTTAATCAAACTATGCTGCTCTTCTGAACAATGTCTTGAACGTCCCATTTTCCTCAGGCTTTCAAAGAGAAAAGTATGTTCAACAGGTCCTGGCATCATCCTTAAATAGGGGACACCTGATTCACACCTGTTTGTTCCACAAAATTGTCGAACTCACTGACTGAATGCCACACTACTATTATTGTGAACACCCCCTTTTCTACTTTTTTTTTACTAATAGCCCAATTTCATAGCCTTAAGAGTGTGCATATCATGAATGCTTGGTCTTGTTGGATTTGTGAGAATCTACTGAATCTACTGGTACCTTGTTTCCCATGTAACAATAAGAAATATACTCAAAACCTGGATTAATCTTTTTAGTCACATAGGACTACTATTATTCTGAACACTACTGTAGGGCTCGAGGCGGGGTACACCCTGGACAGGACACCAGATTGTCGCAGGGCCACATATAGACAAACAAACACATTCACATCGACAATTTAGTTTCCAATCCCCCTAACCTGCATGTCTTTGAATGTGGGAGGAAGCCAGTGGAGGGACCTACGCAAACACAGGAAGAACACGCAGACTCCACACAGAAAGGCCACAGGTGGGAATCAATACCATGACCTTCTCGCTGTGCGGTAACAGTGCTAACCACTAAGCCACCACGCCTCCCATTATTGTAAAACATCAATATGATATTCATGTTTTCTGGGAAACTCAGTTGTCTTTTGAGATATTCATGAACAAACAATTTAATGTTGTGAATATTATCAAATTTTAAATATCACACATACAATATGTACTTTATAATCATTGACCACAATGTTAAAGGGGAAGTTTGAGATTTTTCAACCCACAGAGGTGAGGTTGTGGAGTTCATCTTTTCACTTGGGACAAAAATTACCCTATTTTCTGGAATATAAGTTGCATATATTGTAATATATATACAGAAATTGGGAGGTCCTGCAACTTATACTCCAGTGCAACCAAAAAGTCACACATTTATTATTAATGTGATTAATTATAATGACTATTTAAGTAGGCCTTCTCCAGGAATGAAAGCACAAAACAAAATAAACTCTAATAATAAAAAAAAAATGCCAAGAATAAAATGTACAAAAAAAAAAGTGTGACTTAAACTCCATTGAGACTTATTTGTGGTTTTGTCCTTTTCAAGAGGCATTTTTAAACAGGTGCGACTTAGATTCTGGAAAATACAGAAAATGAATTGTTGCAGTATTGATTCCAAATGTAAATATGTCACCAGCTAATATAATGTTGTGTAATGCTGTATAATGTGATGTCACACGGAAAGTTAAAAAAAAAAAAAACAGTAATTTTTTATTTAACCAGGTTAGTCTCATTGAGATAGGGACCTCTTTTGCAAGAGACACTTGGACATTTATAAGTTTCCAATTCTCCTAACCTGCATGCCTTTCAAATGTGGGAGGAAACTGGAGCAAACCCACACAAACACGGGAAGAACATGCAAACTCCACATAGAAAGGCCACAGGTGGGAATCAAACCCATGAAGGTCATGGGTTTGATGTGAGGTAACAGTGCTAACCACTAATCCACTGTGCTGCCAGTAAGCTGCAGGAGAAAATATCACCAGGTGTTTGTAGCAAAGAGAGGGTCCCTCCAGAGGTATATGTGCACATCTTTACCTTCCTTCTTCAAAATGACTGATTATATCGTTCACCGCTTACCTTAGCCATCCGAAGGTGCTGCTATTCACTGAATCATTAGAGGTTTGCGCTTACAGAATTTTTTTGATCTTCCTTCATGACATTACATGATATAGCCTGTGACTGTGTTTGCCTTCTAAATGAATAATGTGATGATGAAAATCATTTTTGTTTTGAGTGAAATTCCTACACTTCTACAAAAAGAGCCCAAGTTGAAAAATCGTGAACTTTCCCTTTAATAATTCAGGTATTGTGCAAAATGTATCATGTTCTTGAAGAACTTTGTGCTCTCACCTTGAAAAAATGTAACAGTTGCGGTTGCTGAGGAGCGTTGAATGCATCAGGACAATCTCATCGTATTCATTGTTGATGTTTTTTATGTCATCCACTCTGAACACTTCAGACGGCGATATGAGCACATGGTCATCTTTGGGTTTGCAAACGTCAAGTTTGACAGAGAAGCAGGTTGTAATGTTGAAAAGAACCCCTCCAACCCCACCTATGTCTTCTTCCTCCAAAAGTTCTTCGTAGTTTAAACGACCTATGGTAAATCTTCCAAATCTGACTGTTGAGCCTTTCTGCATTGTGTATTTGTAGTCCACCGCGCGGTACACGGTGCTGCATTCATCTGTTTGCAGCAGGTTGATGGAATCTGTCAGTAGAAAGTGAAGAGACTTGAAGTGAAAGTTGGTGTGATAGGTGCTAACGTTTACTGCAGTTGTCTCTACTTCATTGTTAAAAAGCTTTCTGAACTCTCTGTTGCCGTTAACGTATGCCCACAGTGCAGCAGTGTGTTCTTTTACTCCTCCAGGGATCAACTTTGTGCACTGAGCGTTTGTAGACCATGCATTCCGGAATGTTTCACTTTTGTTTAGCTCTTCTTGCAACAGGCCTGATCTCACGACCTTCTCCAGAGCCTTGTCACGACATCCTCTGTACAGGTCATCTACAGCATCCGTTGCCATGTCCAGCACTTTAGCAGTCACCTTTTAATTAAAAACAGACTTCATATACAGTGACTTTAAAAGAAAATAAATTGTTAATGTTACAAATTTAAAATTAAATTTAAAAAATAAAACAAAGGGCCCTATCTTCCACCTGGCGCAATATAGCATCCAATATAATCCAAGTAGTAGTAGTTTCCACCTGATGCAGTTTTGACACCCGGCGCCCATGTCCTTCAGATCACAACTACTTATAGTCTTCTGTATGCCCATGGCCATATTGATCTAAAAATGAGGTGTGGTCAAGAGCAGGGATGGTGCGTTGGCATTTTGTAGAAGCAAAATACTGGCCCAAAGTCTAGCACAGTGTATTTATACTATTTAAATGGCACAATACTCAGATGCGCCTTACATCTTACAGGCTCATGAAGCATGCAAACTCTGTATGCGTATGCAACAAAAGTGAATGACATCTATAAAATATAACACAATACTATAATACCCTCGGCCATATGAGCATCGTCTTCCTTATAATTTGCAGTTATTTAATTAAATATTAAGATCCTATTATCTTACTTACATTTTGTACATGTTCAATAAAGCTCCTCTGTCAATCAATCAGTCAATTATAAACAACATTTACGTTTTAACAGTGTCTGCACAAAGTTAGCTTTGAGTTAGTGGAAGTTAGCTAATGTCAGCTAAATGTCTTCTAAATCACTTCAGAGGTGTTATTAGGTTCCAAAGACAGCAGTTTCAGTTTTAGAAATGTTTATTTCTCACTAGCTTTTACATAATATATGATAAAGGTTTTATATTTAGCCAAAACAAAGCAAAGTTAGCAGCTTGCGACACCAGGAAGTGATGTCACCATGCTAATATCTGTGAGACCATACCATAAAAATAGGAACAGAATGTAACATTTTAACCTCTCAAAATACCTCTTAAAATAGGTCAAGGTTAGCCATCTTTGACCTTGTCCAAGGTCTGTGTCCCAAGAATGTTCCCTGTGAATTTGAAGACTCTGGCAGTAATAGGACTGGACTTATGGTGAGTACAGGCAGACAGACAGATGGACAGATGGACGGGCACAAAGCCTTTAGCAATATCCGATGGCCATATTTGCTGGCTTTGAGAGATGAAGTAAATGTAAAAGTAAATATGCATGGAAAATGCAAAATTTCACTTTACTGCTTCACCTCAGGTAGCTTTGGTGGCCACTGTCAGCTGTGCACTCTGACACATCGGTACAGATACGTTAATTCACCGGAAAACTGCTTGATTTAGTCTCATTTCCCAATAGCAGTGTGCCATTCAGTAAGGTATATCTTATATATTATATTCCAATTCTAAGGTGGAACTATGCTAGTATACTAAGGTATATCTAAATATCTAAAAAGGAACAGTAAAATAGAAGAGTAGAAGAGAGTAGAGTAGAGCCACTAAGGTGCCTGGTCTTGAGAACCAGGGATCACAGGTTGAAAAGCTTTTTTATCCCATGGGAACTCTCCCTACCCACCCAAGCGGCTCAAGAGAAAGTATATATATGACAGATTACACTCTGGTTTATTTCATGTTATACTAAGTAACATGAAATGTTACTTAGTACGCAACACCCTGTTCATATAAACATTCAATAGTGGAGGAGCCAGAACACATCCTTGATATACAGTATTGACTGGGAAAAGTCAAAGACACTACCCTTAGTGTGCAGATCCCTCGCAGTCTCTGAGTGTATGCTGGCTATGATGTCCAACAAGTTCTTGGTGATGCTATTAATTCTCAGGCTGTCCTTGTGATGTCTCAGACATCCTAAGAATTCCCAAAGGACACCGATGAGGAATCAAGAGGATTTGTGCCTGATTTTGCATGAGGTGTAAACCGTGAAAACCAGTTAGACACATCCTAAATGGACTTGTACTATGTGCCACAGCAAATATGTCACAGATTGTCAAGATAGGGCCCAGTGTTTCTAATTATGGTAAAGAAAAGTTCTACTTACATTGAGATACAGTGCTGTGAAAATAATGCCGGCAAGCACAACTTTTCTTTTGTCCCACATTTTAGAAAGTGTCTTCTTGTCTTTCTTCCTGCACAAATCACTGAAACACGATTCAGAGGGAATCACAAAAGAAAAACAAAATCAAAAGCCTTAATCAATTCATTCCCACTTATCTGTGACTCACCTCACACAAATGTTAAAAAAAAAAATCTATTTTGAAAGTATTTTAAAGACACATACCTTTAAGCAATGAGCATTAATTCCCAGGAACAAATCAAAACATCATCCACGCACACAAACTTTAGGGTTATGATGGTCAGCTGCAGAATCCTGACTGCGAGAAGGGAATCTATTTATCTCTCCAAGCAGCTCTTTTTTCTTTCCTGTGGCAGGAAATAACGTGCCATCCGGGTCCGGGCTTGCTTATTTGTTCTGCAGGAGCTGTTGCAGTAGGTCCTGAAGGGATTCAGGAATCAACTCAACCATATCTCAGTTAAAACATGCAGTATGCTCCACTCTTATACAAATCTAAGGATATAAAATGCAGTATCGCATATTACAATAAACATAAAAAGTAAGTCCCTTGCTTTCACTCAGGGTGATCACAGCACATGCACAGAGGACCTGCATGCTGATTGTGCACATGTTTTACACTGGCTGTCCTTTGTGACACAACTCCACATTACATGGAAAATGGGGAGCGGCAGCCTTGAACTGGGAACCTTCCGCATTCTTGACAAGCACACATAACCGTTCGGCCACTAACCCTGACTGTTTCACAATGAAAATCAAAAAATTAAAATCATTTCAATCTATGAGGGCACTCAGCGAGCTCAGAGTTGATCCCAATATATGCATTTATACAGTGACTGAATTGCAGACATTATATTTGCCAAAAGAATGAACACATGCTGAAAAAGAAGCACGCTGGCCAAAAGAACCAATTTTTATTTCCAAAATGCTCAAACACAAAACATTAAAACATGCAACAAAAGCAAATATTTATTATCATCAATTCTATCATAGTGTTAAATCAACTTATATAAATGAGTCTTGTTAGAATTAACCAACTTGATTTAACACTATGATAGAGATGATTTAACACTGTGATAGAGCTGACTTTGGAGTGAACCAAATTTCCGAGTGCCAGGAGAGTAAAACAAACTCTTCCAGGACTCTAATGTGTACTTGCCTGTGGCCTTTAGATACTTTGTCGATACATTGTTGCTGGATGTGTCTCAATTCAGGGACCACATCCTTTGAAGGCTGCATTCATCGACTACATACATTGTAAGTGGCACGTCTAGGCTGTCAGATTTCAAAGGCTCCTTGAAATGTGGATGACTAATGCAGCCTCCTTTCCTCAGAAAACAAAGGTTACAACAGGCATATCATCATAGGATACATCTTTGAACTTGTCCAAGGTCTGTGTCCCAAGAATGTTCCCTGTGAATGTGAAGACTGCGGCAGTAATAGAACTGGACTTATACTGAACACAGACAGACAGGCGGACAGACGGATGCCAGGTCTTCGCAATACCTGATGGCCATATGTTGACCTCGGGTAAAAACAAAAGGGCAGTTTTTGGCTCCATATGTACAATTAGAAATAAGTAATGTTTATATAAGCATTGAAAATTGATTTTTAAATTATGGGTTACAGCCACCACTCTAGCTTGTCACATGCAGCAGTCAAGACTAACAGGGGACAGGAGCGGGAAAAGCTGATATGAGCGTTGAATGAAAGTAATGCCTTCAGGAACATTACTTGTGACTGGATGTGACGGAAACATAAGGTGAACATGATAAAAAAAAAAAAAAACACAGACAGAGGACTGGTCCCAATGAGGACAGACAGACAGACCAAGAACGAATCACAAAGGGGACACACATGGATGGCCGACAAAGACAAAAGACAAAGGGAAAACCACAATGACAGACAGGGTACATGACACAGATGAAGTGAGAACACACACCCACACACAACATGATGGAAATATTTTAAGGAGTGAAATACAAAAATGGTCCTTAGAATTTTCCCTTTAATTATGTACCTTTATTTTTCAATATAGTCACCAGATAACTGAATACATTTCCGCCAATGATGAACAAATTTAGTGAAGCCCTTAAAATTCATTTTATTAGTAAACAGAGCGGGTCTCTGCTTCAACTTTATATAAAGTCTGGGTCTGTTAGTGGAGCTTAGGGCTAGTGGGTGGCAATCACCTTAGTATTTCTTCTGCTTTCCTGTTGCTTAATGGTGATGAATTATACCTTAAGTATATGTGACCGGAGGACCTATCTTTGTGGCCGGGACGGCGGTGGGATTCAAGATTCAAGATTTCAAGCATTTATTGTCATTGCCACAAAGGACAACGAAATTACGTCTGGAGCATCCACATGCATAGTTAAAAAGAGCAACCAGTGCAATAAATAACCCCTAAATACCCCATGTAACATTTATAACATCTGTACAGTGACATTTGACAGCAATATAAAAACAAGATATTGATAAAATGCATTAAAGGGTAAGAACAGACCAAATAAATAAATATAAAAATGGTGACACTGTGCAGAAATGCAGAAACCAGTTCAATACTATTAATTGATGGCTATAATCCACGGAAGGAGAGACATGGGGGGAAGAGGGCAATTTCCAAATAAATACATAATAATAACAATGTGCAACAATGCAAAACCAGTTCAGTGCTACTACAATTGATTATGAACTCAATGCAGTTGATATAGTTATAGTCTGTGGGAGGGAGGCAGGGGTGGCAGTGTTCAATAATCTAACAGCTTGTTCTGGCCTTTAAGGCCCTATACCTTCTCCCTGAAGGCAACAGATGGAAAAAGTGATAACCAGGATGGTGCTGATCTCGCAGGATATTACGCACTCTGTTAAGACAGCGAGTGGGATAAATAGTGTTAATCTCTGGGAGAGTTGTCCCAATGATTCTCCCCGCTATTTTCACCACCCGCTGAAGTGCCTGCTGATCAGCCTTAGTGCAGCTGGAGAACCACACTAACAACCCATATGTCAGCACACTACTGATGGCACAGTTATAAAAGTTCACCATCAGGCATCTAGGGATATGGGATTCAAACACCAGACTGCTCGAACTGAAGACCAATACCAGGTCAGCCAAAGGGGAATTCCCTGCTAGCCAAGCTAGCAGGAACATCTTTTCAATCTGGACTTCAGCTTGCTACATGTACTTTTTCTGGCCGACTGATTTCTTTTTCTGTCTGATTCTGTTTTCTTTTTCTCTCTGTTTGAGATGCAGCTGGATCCACATACTGGACTGGATGATTTTTAGGAACAGATCCAACGAGTGGCTCGATGATCCCCATCCCCTTGATGGTGGACTGGACACCTGTATGGACTTTTGTCAATTGTTGTTGTGTTGTGTTCTGTATTGTAAACTTTTTGGTAGAATGGCCTAAGCAGAGGGTCACACCTTTGAGTGTGGTCTGCTTGAGGTTTCTTCCTCAGTATCATCAGAGGGAGTTTTTCCTTACCACTGTCACCTGTGTGCTTGCTCTATGGGTTGGTAAGGCTAGACCTTAGTTGTGTGAAGTGCCTTGAGGCAGCCTTGTTGTGATTTGGTGCTATAAAAATGAAATAAATTGAACTGAATTGAATACTTGCTTCCCAAATAGAATATCTCTAGATGTGGGATGCCTTTACACACCAGTCTCCTTTGATTTTATTCATAAAAATAAATTGCAAATTGCAGTCATTTTTGTTACTTTTAAATTTACACTATTTTTTTGTATTTGTCCTAGAACTTTTTCAGAATTACTGTAGGAACAATACAGTCTATGGCTTATACTTACACACACAGACAGAGAGAAATACATTGTAATTCTCTCTTACTCCACTAGGGGTGCGTTTTAAGAATAAAAGCAGCCATTGCCAGCTACCTTTTAACGCGCATGCGTTGAACACAGTTCACAGAATGTGAAAATGTTCCTCGCATTATATAATGACATTAACTAGTTGATAACACCTCAGAATTTGTTACACTTCAGAAAGAGAAAACGAGACGTTCGCATTTTCCGAAGCCGGAAGTAGGTCTGAGTGAGCGCTCTTGTTAGGTGTTGATCTCTGCCAAAGTCCCGCCCACAGACTGTCCCGCCAAACACAAAGCAGTATGTTGTTGTTCCTGTAGTTTCTGTGCAGTCAGTGCTTTCAGGTACTGCAGTATTTTCATATTTTCTGTGTGTTTATCAGTTTTACTCTGTCTTTAACATTGCACCGAACTCAACGTTGTGTTTTGGTATTTACCTCTGGTAGAAGACTAACTTTAATGTCAAATAAATAGATATCAAACCTTGTTTAACTTTGT